>NW_028154541.1:0-100736 GCF_965231275.1 Zosterops lateralis
TAACAGGGTCATGTCTACTCTGACCCAATCCACTGAAACTACTTTGTGCCCACGTCACTGCAGAAGATGGATGCCAAGGGAGAAGAAGAACAACCCAGGGCTCCACCCTAAAATCTCCATCTTGTCCCTTTGCATCTACATTCTAAAAATCCATAACTACAAAATCTTCTGCACAGTGATAACTACACTACTCTCAGTAACACCTTTGTGACTTGCAATTCTTCTCTGTGTTAGATGTTTTTCTCATGGACCAAAATCAAAGCCTGTGTCTTCCTGGGCTCTGTGCCAGGCAAATCCCCCTGCACAGACCCCAGACCCTCTTTTTTGGGTCCCAGGCCTCTCTACCGAGGTCTGTGACTTCCCAGGGCGCCCAGAGGGATGCCCTGGACTCCAACAGTCCGCGCCCTGCCTTGGTTCCTGGGTAGACCGGCTGTCCACGGCCGGACTCGGTACCTGGCTTCTGACGGCTGGGGTAGACCATGTGTCCGCCGTCGGACTTAGTTCCTGACGACGGAACCTGCGGGTAGACCTGCTGTCCGCGGCCGGCCTGTCCGGGGCCCTCCAAGTATCAAAAAGGAGACCTTCACTCCAGTGCGGGTAAAGGCAGGGAGTAGCTAGGACTCTTTATAACTAGGGGCGTACGTAACTGGCTGCCGAGCCCGTGGCTAGACCTGTTCCGCCGCGGCCGGCCTGTCCGGGGCCCTCCAAGTATCAAAAAGGAGACCTTCACTCCAGTGCGGGTAAAGGCAGGGAGTAGCTAGGACTCTCGGTGCGTATTTGATTCATGAACCCCCGGGTAGAAAGGCTGTCCGCGCCCTGCCTTGGTTCCTGGGTAGACCGGCTGTCCACGGCCGGACTCGGTACCTGGCTTCTGACGGCTGGGGTAGACCAGGTGTCCGCGCTCGGACTTAGTTCCTGACGACGGAACCTGCGGGTAGACCGGCTGTCCGCGGCCGGCCTGTCCGGGGCCCTCCAAGTATGAAAAAGAGACCTTCACTCCAGTGCGGGTAAAGGCAGGGAGTAGCTAGGACTCTCGGTGCGTATTTGATTCATGAACCCCTGGGTAGACCGGCTGTCCGCGCCCTGGCTTGTTTCCCGGGTAGACCGGCTGTCCACGGCCGGACTCGGTTCCTGCCCGCTGACGGCTGGGGTAGACCAGGTGTCCGCGCTCGGACTTAGTTCCTGACGACGGAACCTGCGGGTAGACCTGCTGTCTGCACCGGCCTGTCCGAGGCCCTCCAAGTATCAAAAAGGAGACCTTCACTCCAGTGCAGGTAAAGGCAGGGAGTAGCTAGGACTCTCGGTGCGTATTTGATTCATGAACCCCTGGGTAGACCGGCTGTCCGCGCCCTGGCTTGGTTCCCAGTAGACCGGTGTCCACAGCCGGACTCCGTACCTGGCCGCTGACGGCTGGGGTAGACCAGGTGTCCGCGCTCGGACTTAGTTCCTGACGACGGAACCTGCGGGTAGACCTGCTGTCCGCGGCCGGCCTGTCCGGGGCCCTCCAAGTATCAAAAAGGAGACCTTCACTCCAGTGCGGGTAAAGGCAGGGAGTAGCTAGGACTCTTTATAACTAGGGGCGTACGTAACTGGCTGCCGAGCCCGTGGCTAGACCTGTTCCGCCGCGGCCGGCCTGTCCGGGGCCCTCCAAGTATGAAAAAGGACACCTTCACTCCAGTGCGGGTAAAGGCAGGGAGTAGCTAGGACTCTCGGTGCGTATTTGATTCATGAACCCCTGGGTAGACCGGCTGTCTGCGCCCTGCCTTGGTTCCCGGGTAGACCGGCTGTCCACGGCCGGACTCGGTACCTGGCTTCTGACGGCTGGGGTAGACCAGGTGTCCGCGCTCGGACTTAGTTCCTGACGACGGAACCTGCGGGTAGACCTGCTTTCCGCGGCCGGCCTGACCGGGTCCCTGCAAGTATCAAAAAGGAGACCTTCACTCCAGTGCGGGTAAAGGCAGGGAGTAGCTAGGACTCTCGGTGCGTATTTGATTCATGAACCCCCGGGTAGAAAGGCTGTCCGCGCCCTGCCTTGGTTCCTGGGTAGACCGGCTGTCCACGGCCGGACTCGGTACCTGGCTTCTGACGGCTGGGGTAGACCAGGTGTCCGCGCTCGGACTTAGTTCCTGACGACGGAACCTGCGGGTAGACCTGCTGTCCGCGGCCGGCCTGTCCGGGGCCCTCCAAGTATCAAAAAGGACACCTTCACTCCAGTGCGGGTAAAGGCAGGGAGTAGCTAGGACTCTTTATAACTAGGGGCGTACGTAACTGGCTGCCGAGCCCGTGGCTAGACCTGTTCCGCCGCGGCCGGCCTGTCCGGGGCCCTCCAAGTATCAAAAAGGAGACCTTCACTCCAGTGCGGGTAAAGGCAGGGAGTAGCTAGGACTCTCGGTGCGTATTTGATTCATGAACCCCCGGGTAGAAAGGCTGTCCGCGCCCTGCCTTGGTTCCTGGGTAGACCGGCTGTCCACGGCCGGACTCGGTACCTGGCTTCTGACGGCTGGGGTAGACCATGTGTCCGCCGTCGGACTTAGTTCCTGACGACGGAACCTGCGGGTAGACCTGCTGTCCGCGGCCGGCCTGTCCGGGGCCCTCCAAGTATCAAAAAGGACACCTTCACTCCAGTGCGGGTAAAGGCAGGGAGTAGCTAGGACTCTTTATAACTAGGGGCGTACGTAACTGGCTGCCGAGCCCGTGGCTAGACCTGTTCCGCCGCGGCCGGCCTGTCCGGGGCCCTCCAAGTATCAAAAAGGAGACCTTCACTCCAGTGCGGGTAAAGGCAGGGAGTAGCTAGGACTCTCGGTGCGTATTTGATTCATGAACCCCTGGGTAGACCGGCTGTCCGCGCCCTGCCTTGGTTCCCGGTAGACCGGCTGTCCACGGCCGGACTCGGTACCTGGCCGCTGACGGCTGGGGTAGACCAGGTGTCCGCGCTCGGACTTAGTTCCTGACGACGGAACCTGCGGGTAGACCGGCTGTCCGCGGCCGGCCTGTCCGGGGCCCTCCAAGTTTCAAAAAGGAGACCTTCACTCCAGTGCGGGTAAAGGCAGGGAGTAGCTAGGACTCTCGGTGCGTATTTGATTCATGAACCCCTGGGTAGACCGGCTGTCCGCGCCCTGCCTTGGTTCCCGGGTAGACCGGCTGTCCACGGCCGGACACGGTTCCTGCCCGCTGACGGCTGGGGTAGACCAGGTGTCCGCGCTCGGACTTAGTTCCTGACGACGGAACCTGCGGGTAGACCTGCTTTCCGCGGCCGGCCTGACCGGGGCCCTGCAAGTATCAAAAAGGAGACCTTCACTCCAGTGCGGGTAAAGGCAGGGAGTAGCTAGGACTCTCGGTGCGTATTTGATTCATGAACCCCCGGGTAGAAAGGCTGTCCGCGCCCTGCCTTGGTTCCTGGGTAGACCGGCTGTCCACGGCCGGACTCGGTACCTGGCTTCTGACGGCTGGGGTAGACCAGGTGTCCGCGCTCGGACTTAGTTCCTGACGACGGAACCTGCGGGTAGACCTGCTGTCCGCGGCCGGCCTGTCCGGGGCCCTCCAAGTATCAAAAAGGAGACCTTCACTCCAGTGCGGGTAAAGGCAGGGAGTAGCTAGGACTCTCGGTGCGTATTTGATTCATGAACCCCTGGGTAGACCGGCTGTCCGCGCCCTGGCTTGGTTCCCGGTAGAACGACTGTCCACGGCCGGACTCGGTACCTGCCCGCTGACGGCTGGGGTAGACCAGGTGTCCGCGCTCGGACTTAGTTCCTGACGACGGAACCTGCGGGTAGACCGGCTGTCCGCGGCCGGCCTGTCCGGGGCCCTCCAAGTATGAAAAAGAGACCTTCACTCCAGTGCGGGTAAAGGCAGGGAGTAGCTAGGACTCTCGGTGCGTATTTGATTCATGAACCCCCGGGTAGAAAGGCTGTCCGCGCCCTGCCTTGGTTCCTGGGTAGACCGGCTGTCCACGGCCGGACTCGGTACCTGGCTTCTGACGGCTGGGGTAGACCAGGTGTCCGCGCTCGGACTTAGTTCCTGACGACGGAACCTGCGGGTAGACCTGCTGTCCGCGGCCGGCCTGTCCGGGGCCCTCCAAGTATCAAAAAGGAGACCTTCACTCCAGTGCGGGGAAAGGCAGGGAGTAGCTAGGACTCTTTATAACTAGGGGCGTACGTAACTGGCTGCCGAGCCCGTGGCTAGACCTGTTCCGCCGCGGCCGGCCTGTCCGGGGCCCTCCAAGTATCAAAAAGGAGACCTTCACTCCAGTGCGGGTAAAGGCAGGGAGTAGCTAGGACTCTCGGTGCGTATTTGATTCATGAACCCCCGGGTAGAAAGGCTGTCCGCGCCCTGCCTTGGTTCCTGGGTAGACCGGCTGTCCACGGCCGGACTCGGTACCTGGCTTCTGACGGCTGGGGTAGACCATGTGTCCGCCGTCGGACTTAGTTCCTGACGACGGAACCTGCGGGTAGACCTGCTGTCCGCGGCCGGCCTGTCCGGGGCCCTCCAAGTATCAAAAAGGACACCTTCACTCCAGTGCGGGTAAAGGCAGGGAGTAGCTAGGACTCTTTATAACTAGGGGCGTACGTAACTGGCTGCCGAGCCCGTGGCTAGACCTGTTCCGCCGCGGCCGGCCTGTCCGGGGCCCTCCAAGTATCAAAAAGGAGACCTTCACTCCAGTGCGGGTAAAGGCAGGGAGTAGCTAGGACTCTCGGTGCGTATTTGATTAATGAACCCCTGGGTAGACCGGCTGTCCGCGCCCTGCCTTGGTTCCCGGTAGACCGGCTGTCCACGGCCGGACTCGGTACCTGGCCGCTGACGGCTGGGGTAGACCAGGTGTCCGCGCTCGGACTTAGTTCCTGACGACGGAACCTGCGGGTAGACCTGCTTTCCGCGGCCGGCCTGACCGGGGCCCTGCAAGTATCAAAAAGGAGACCTTCACTCCAGTGCGGGTAAAGGCAGGGAGTAGCTAGGACTCTCGGTGCGTATTTGATTCATGAACCCCCGGGTAGAAAGGCTGTCCGCGCCCTGCCTTGGTTCCTGGGTAGACCGGCTGTCCACGGCCGGACTCGGTACCTGGCTTCTGACGGCTGGGGTAGACCAGGTGTCCGCGCTCGGACTTAGTTCCTGACGACGGAACCTGCGGGTAGACCTGCTGTCCGCGGCCGGCCTGTCCGGGGCCCTCCAAGTATCAAAAAGGAGACCTTCACTCCAGTGCGGGTAAAGGCAGGGAGTAGCTAGGACTCTCGGTGCGTATTTGATTCATGAACCCCTGGGTAGACCGGCTGTCCGCGCCCTGGCTTGGTTCCCGGTAGACCGGCTGGCTACGGCCGGACTCCGTACCTGGCTTCTGACGGCTGGGGTAGACCAGGTGTCCGCGCTCGGACTTAGTTCCTGACGACGGAACCTGCGGGTAGACCTGCTGTCTGCACCGGCCTGTCCGAGGCCCTCCAAGTATCAAAAAGGAGACCTTCACTCCAGTGCAGGTAAAGGCAGGGAGTAGCTAGGACTCACGGTGCGTATTTGATTCATGAACCCCTGGGTAGACCGGCTGTCCGCGCCCTGGCTTGGTTCCCAGTAGACCGGTGTCCACAGCCGGACTCCGTACCTGGCCGCTGACGGCTGGGGTAGACCAGGTGTCCGCGCTCGGACTTAGTTCCTGACGACGGAACCTGCGGGTAGACCTGCTGTCCGCGGCCGGCCTGTCCGGGGCCCTCCAAGTATCAAAAAGGAGACCTTCACTCCAGTGCGGGTAAAGGCAGGGAGTAGCTAGGACTCTTTATAACTAGGGGCGTACGTAACTGGCTGCCGAGCCCGTGGCTAGACCTGTTCCGCCGCGGCCGGCCTGTCCGGGGCCCTCCAAGTATGAAAAAGGACACCTTCACTCCAGTGCGGGTAAAGGCAGGGAGTAGCTAGGACTCTCGGTGCGTATTTGATTCATGAACCCCTGGGTAGACCGGCTGTCTGCGCCCTGCCTTGGTTCCCGGGTAGACCGGCTGTCCACGGCCGGACTCGGTACCTGGCTTCTGACGGCTGGGGTAGACCAGGTGTCCGCGCTCGGACTTAGTTCCTGACGACGGAACCTGCGGGTAGACCTGCTTTCCGCGGCCGGCCTGACCGGGTCCCTGCAAGTATCAAAAAGGAGACCTTCACTCCAGTGCAGGTAAAGGCAGGGAGTAGCTAGGACTCTCGGTGCGTATTTGATTCATGAACCCCCGGGTAGAAAGGCTGTCCGCGCCCTGCCTTGGTTCCTGGGTAGACCGGCTGTCCACGGCCGGACTCGGTACCTGGCTTCTGACGGCTGGGGTAGACCAGGTGTCCGCGCTCGGACTTAGTTCCTGACGACGGAACCTGCGGGTAGACCTGCTGTCCGCGGCCGGCCTGTCCGGGGCCCTCCAAGTATCAAAAAGGAGACCTTCACTCCAGTGCGGGTAAAGGCAGGGAGTAGCTAGGACTCTTTATAACTAGGGGCGTACGTAACTGGCTGCCGAGCCCGTGGCTAGACCTGTTCCGCCGCGGCCGGCCTGTCCGGGGCCCTCCAAGTATCAAAAAGGAGACCTTCACTCCAGTGCGGGTAAAGGCAGGGAGTAGCTAGGACTCTCGGTGCGTATTTGATTCATGAACCCCCGGGTAGAAAGGCTGTCCGCGCCCTGCCTTGGTTCCTGGGTAGACCGGCTGTCCACGGCCGGACTCGGTACCTGGCTTCTGACGGCTGGGGTAGACCAGGTGTCCGCGCTCGGACTTAGTTCCTGACGACGGAACCTGCGGGTAGACCGGCTGTCCGCGGCCGGCCTGTCCGGGGCCCTCCAAGTATGAAAAAGAGACCTTCACTCCAGTGCGGGTAAAGGCAGGGAGTAGCTAGGACTCTCGGTGCGTATTTGATTCATGAACCCCTGGGTAGACCGGCTGTCCGCGCCCTGGCTTGTTTCCCGGGTAGACCGGCTGTCCACGGCCGGACTCGGTTCCTGCCCGCTGACGGCTGGGGTAGACCAGGTGTCCGCGCTCGGACTTAGTTCCTGACGACGGAACCTGCGGGTAGACCTGCTGTCTGCACCGGCCTGTCCGAGGCCCTCCAAGTATCAAAAAGGAGACCTTCACTCCAGTGCGGGTAAAGGCAGGGAGTAGCTAGGACTCTTTATAACTAGGGGCGTACGTAACTGGCTGCCGAGCCCGTGGCTAGACCTGTTCCGCCGCGGCCGGCCTGTCCGGGGCCCTCCAAGTATGAAAAAGGACACCTTCACTCCAGTGCGGGTAAAGGCAGGGAGTAGCTAGGACTCTCGGTGCGTATTTGATTCATGAACCCCTGGGTAGACCGGCTGTCTGCGCCCTGCCTTGGTTCCCGGGTAGACCGGCTGTCCACGGCCGGACTCGGTACCTGGCTTCTGACGGCTGGGGTAGACCAGGTGTCCGCGCTCGGACTTAGTTCCTGACGACGGAACCTGCGGGTAGACCTGCTTTCCGCGGCCGGCCTGACCGGGTCCCTGCAAGTATCAAAAAGGAGACCTTCACTCCAGTGCGGGTAAAGGCAGGGAGTAGCTAGGACTCTCGGTGCGTATTTGATTCATGAACCCCCGGGTAGAAAGGCTGTCCGCGCCCTGCCTTGGTTCCTGGGTAGACCGGCTGTCCACGGCCGGACTCGGTACCTGGCTTCTGACGGCTGGGGTAGACCAGGTGTCCGCGCTCGGACTTAGTTCCTGACGACGGAACCTGCGGGTAGACCTGCTGTCCGCGGCCGGCCTGTCCGGGGCCCTCCAAGTATCAAAAAGGACACCTTCACTCCAGTGCGGGTAAAGGCAGGGAGTAGCTAGGACTCTTTATAACTAGGGGCGTACGTAACTGGCTGCCGAGCCCGTGGCTAGACCTGTTCCGCCGCGGCCGGCCTGTCCGGGGCCCTCCAAGTATCAAAAAGGAGACCTTCACTCCAGTGCGGGTAAAGGCAGGGAGTAGCTAGGACTCTCGGTGCGTATTTGATTCATGAACCCCCGGGTAGAAAGGCTGTCCGCGCCCTGCCTTGGTTCCTGGGTAGACCGGCTGTCCACGGCCGGACTCGGTACCTGGCTTCTGACGGCTGGGGTAGACCATGTGTCCGCCGTCGGACTTAGTTCCTGACGACGGAACCTGCGGGTAGACCTGCTGTCCGCGGCCGGCCTGTCCGGGGCCCTCCAAGTATCAAAAAGGACACCTTCACTCCAGTGCGGGTAAAGGCAGGGAGTAGCTAGGACTCTTTATAACTAGGGGCGTACGTAACTGGCTGCCGAGCCCGTGGCTAGACCTGTTCCGCCGCGGCCGGCCTGTCCGGGGCCCTCCAAGTATCAAAAAGGAGACCTTCACTCCAGTGCGGGTAAAGGCAGGGAGTAGCTAGGACTCTCGGTGCGTATTTGATTAATGAACCCCTGGGTAGACCGGCTGTCCGCGCCCTGCCTTGGTTCCCGGTAGACCGGCTGTCCACGGCCGGACTCGGTACCTGGCCGCTGACGGCTGGGGTAGACCAGGTGTCCGCGCTCGGACTTAGTTCCTGACGACGGAACCTGCGGGTAGACCGGCTGTCCGCGGCCGGCCTGTCCGGGGCCCTCCAAGTATCAAAAAGGAGACCTTCACTCCAGTGCGGGTAAAGGCAGGGAGTAGCTAGGACTCTCGGTGCGTATTTGATTCATGAACCCCTGGGTAGACCGGCTGTCCGCGCCCTGCCTTGGTTCCCGGGTAGACCGGCTGTCCACGGCCGGACTCGGTTCCTGCTCGCTGACGGCTGGGGTAGACCAGGTGTCCGCGCTCGGACTTAGTTCCTGACGACGGAACCTGCGGGTAGACCTGCTTTCCGCGGCCGGCCTGACCGGGGCCCTGCAAGTATCAAAAAGGAGACCTTCACTCCAGTGCGGGTAAAGGCAGGGAGTAGCTAGGACTCTCGGTGCGTATTTGATTCATGAACCCCCGGGTAGAAAGGCTGTCCGCGCCCTGCCTTGGTTCCTGGGTAGACCGGCTGTCCACGGCCGGACTCGGTACCTGGCTTCTGACGGCTGGGGTAGACCAGGTGTCCGCGCTCGGACTTAGTTCCTGACGACGGAACCTGCGGGTAGACCTGCTGTCCGCGGCCGGCCTGTCCGGGGCCCTCCAAGTATCAAAAAGGAGACCTTCACTCCAGTGCGGGTAAAGGCAGGGAGTAGCTAGGACTCTCTTTAACTGGGGGCGTATGTAGCTGGCTGCCGAGCCCGTGGCTAGACCTGTTCCCCCGCAGCCGGCCTGTCCGGGGCCCTCCAAGTATCAAAAAGGAGACCTTCACTCCAGTGCGGGTAAAGGCAGGGAGTAGCTAGGACTCTCGGTGCGTATTTGATTCATGAACCCCTGGGTAGACCGGCTGTCCGCGCCCTGGCTTGGTTCCCGGTAGACCGGCTGGCTACGGCCGGACTCCGTACCTGGCTTCTGACGGCTGGGGTAGACCAGGTGTCCGCGCTCGGACTTAGTTCCTGACGACGGAACCTGCGGGTAGACCTGCTGTCTGCACCGGCCTGTCCGAGGCCCTCCAAGTATCAAAAAGGAGACCTTCACTCCAGTGCAGGTAAAGGCAGGGAGTAGCTAGGACTCTCGGTGCGTATTTGATTCATGAACCCCTGGGTAGACCGGCTGTCCGCGCCCTGGCTTGGTTCCCGGGTAGACCGGTGTCCACAGCCGGACTCCGTACCTGGCCGCTGACGGCTGGGGTAGACCAGGTGTCCGCGCTCGGACTTAGTTCCTGACGACGGAACCTGCGGGTAGACCTGCTTTCCGCGGCCGGCCTGACCGGGTCCCTGCAAGTATCAAAAAGGAGACCTTCACTCCAGTGCGGGTAAAGGCAGGGAGTAGCTAGGACTCTCGGTGCGTATTTGATTCATGAACCCCCGGGTAGAAAGGCTGTCCGCGCCCTGCCTTGGTTCCTGGGTAGACCGGCTGTCCACGGCCGGACTCGGTACCTGGCTTCTGACGGCTGGGGTAGACCAGGTGTCCGCGCTCGGACTTAGTTCCTGACGACGGAACCTGCGGGTAGACCTGCTGTCTGCACCGGCCTGTCCGAGGCCCTCCAAGTATCAAAAAGGAGACCTTCACTCCAGTGCAGGTAAAGGCAGGGAGTAGCTAGGACTCTCGGTGCGTATTTGATTCATGAACCCCTGGGTAGACCGGCTGTCCGCGCCCTGGCTTGGTTCCCGGGTAGACCGGTGTCCACAGCCGGACTCCGTACCTGGCCGCTGACGGCTGGGGTAGACCAGGTGTCCGCGCTCGGACTTAGTTCCTGACGACGGAACCTGCGGGTAGACCTGCTTTCCGCGGCCGGCCTGACCGGGTCCCTGCAAGTATCAAAAAGGAGACCTTCACTCCAGTGCGGGTAAAGGCAGGGAGTAGCTAGGACTCTCGGTGCGTATTTGATTCATGAACCCCCGGGTAGAAAGGCTGTCCGCGCCCTGCCTTGGTTCCTGGGTAGACCGGCTGTCCACGGCCGGACTCGGTACCTGGCTTCTGACGGCTGGGGTAGACCAGGTGTCCGCGCTCGGACTTAGTTCCTGACGACGGAACCTGCGGGTAGACCTGCTGTCCGCGGCCGGCCTGTCCGGGGCCCTCCAAGTATCAAAAAGGACACCTTCACTCCAGTGCGGGTAAAGGCAGGGAGTAGCTAGGACTCTTTATAACTAGGGGCGTACGTAACTGGCTGCCGAGCCCGTGGCTAGACCTGTTCCGCCGCGGCCGGCCTGTCCGGGGCCCTCCAAGTATGAAAAAGGACACCTTCACTCCAGTGCGGGTAAAGGCAGGGAGTAGCTAGGACTCTCGGTGCGTATTTGATTCATGAACCCCTGGGTAGACCGGCTGTCTGCGCCCTGCCTTGGTTCCCGGGTAGACCGGCTGTCCACGGCCGGACTCGGTACCTGGCTTCTGACGGCTGGGGTAGACCAGGTGTCCGCGCTCGGACTTAGTTCCTGACGACGGAACCTGCGGGTAGACCTGCTTTCCGCGGCCGGCCTGACCGGGTCCCTGCAAGTATCAAAAAGGAGACCTTCACTCCAGTGCGGGTAAAGGCAGGGAGTAGCTAGGACTCTCGGTGCGTATTTGATTCATGAACCCCCGGGTAGAAAGGCTGTCCGCGCCCTGCCTTGGTTCCTGGGTAGACCGGCTGTCCACGGCCGGACTCGGTACCTGGCTTCTGACGGCTGGGGTAGACCAGGTGTCCGCGCTCGGACTTAGTTCCTGACGACGGAACCTGCGGGTAGACCTGCTGTCTGCACCGGCCTGTCCGAGGCCCTCCAAGTATCAAAAAGGAGACCTTCACTCCAGTGCGGGTAAAGGCAGGGAGTAGCTAGGACTCTTTATAACTAGGGGCGTACGTAACTGGCTGCCGAGCCCGTGGCTAGACCTGTTCCGCCGCGGCCGGCCTGTCCGGGGCCCTCCAAGTATGAAAAAGGACACCTTCACTCCAGTGCGGGTAAAGGCAGGGAGTAGCTAGGACTCTCGGTGCGTATTTGATTCATGAACCCCTGGGTAGACCGGCTGTCTGCGCCCTGCCTTGGTTCCCGGGTAGACCGGCTGTCCACGGCCGGACTCGGTACCTGGCTTCTGACGGCTGGGGTAGACCAGGTGTCCGCGCTCGGACTTAGTTCCTGACGACGGAACCTGCGGGTAGACCTGCTTTCCGCGGCCGGCCTGACCGGGTCCCTGCAAGTATCAAAAAGGAGACCTTCACTCCAGTGCGGGTAAAGGCAGGGAGTAGCTAGGACTCTCGGTGCGTATTTGATTCATGAACCCCCGGGTAGAAAGGCTGTCCGCGCCCTGCCTTGGTTCCTGGGTAGACCGGCTGTCCACGGCCGGACTCGGTACCTGGCTTCTGACGGCTGGGGTAGACCAGGTGTCCGCGCTCGGACTTAGTTCCTGACGACGGAACCTGCGGGTAGACCTGCTGTCCGCGGCCGGCCTGTCCGGGGCCCTCCAAGTATCAAAAAGGACACCTTCACTCCAGTGCGGGTAAAGGCAGGGAGTAGCTAGGACTCTTTATAACTAGGGGCGTACGTAACTGGCTGCCGAGCCCGTGGCTAGACCTGTTCCGCCGCGGCCGGCCTGTCCGGGGCCCTCCAAGTATCAAAAAGGAGACCTTCACTCCAGTGCGGGTAAAGGCAGGGAGTAGCTAGGACTCTCGGTGCGTATTTGATTCATGAACCCCCGGGTAGAAAGGCTGTCCGCGCCCTGCCTTGGTTCCTGGGTAGACCGGCTGTCCACGGCCGGACTCGGTACCTGGCTTCTGACGGCTGGGGTAGACCATGTGTCCGCCGTCGGACTTAGTTCCTGACGACGGAACCTGCGGGTAGACCTGCTGTCCGCGGCCGGCCTGTCCGGGGCCCTCCAAGTATCAAAAAGGACACCTTCACTCCAGTGCGGGTAAAGGCAGGGAGTAGCTAGGACTCTTTATAACTAGGGGCGTACGTAACTGGCTGCCGAGCCCGTGGCTAGACCTGTTCCGCCGCGGCCGGCCTGTCCGGGGCCCTCCAAGTATCAAAAAGGAGACCTTCACTCCAGTGCGGGTAAAGGCAGGGAGTAGCTAGGACTCTCGGTGCGTATTTGATTAATGAACCCCTGGGTAGACCGGCTGTCCGCGCCCTGCCTTGGTTCCCGGTAGACCGGCTGTCCACGGCCGGACTCGGTACCTGGCCGCTGACGGCTGGGGTAGACCAGGTGTCCGCGCTCGGACTTAGTTCCTGACGACGGAACCTGCGGGTAGACCGGCTGTCCGCGGCCGGCCTGTCCGGGGCCCTCCAAGTATCAAAAAGGAGACCTTCACTCCAGTGCGGGTAAAGGCAGGGAGTAGCTAGGACTCTCGGTGCGTATTTGATTCATGAACCCCTGGGTAGACCGGCTGTCCGCGCCCTGCCTTGGTTCCCGGGTAGACCGGCTGTCCACGGCCGGACTCGGTTCCTGCTCGCTGACGGCTGGGGTAGACCAGGTGTCCGCGCTCGGACTTAGTTCCTGACGACGGAACCTGCGGGTAGACCTGCTTTCCGCGGCCGGCCTGACCGGGGCCCTGCAAGTATCAAAAAGGAGACCTTCACTCCAGTGCGGGTAAAGGCAGGGAGTAGCTAGGACTCTCGGTGCGTATTTGATTCATGAACCCCCGGGTAGAAAGGCTGTCCGCGCCCTGCCTTGGTTCCTGGGTAGACCGGCTGTCCACGGCCGGACTCGGTACCTGGCTTCTGACGGCTGGGGTAGACCAGGTGTCCGCGCTCGGACTTAGTTCCTGACGACGGAACCTGCGGGTAGACCTGCTGTCCGCGGCCGGCCTGTCCGGGGCCCTCCAAGTATCAAAAAGGAGACCTTCACTCCAGTGCGGGTAAAGGCAGGGAGTAGCTAGGACTCTCTTTAACTGGGGGCGTATGTAGCTGGCTGCCGAGCCCGTGGCTAGACCTGTTCCCCCGCAGCCGGCCTGTCCGGGGCCCTCCAAGTATCAAAAAGGAGACCTTCACTCCAGTGCGGGTAAAGGCAGGGAGTAGCTAGGACTCTCGGTGCGTATTTGATTCATGAACCCCTGGGTAGACCGGCTGTCCGCGCCCTGGCTTGGTTCCCGGTAGACCGGCTGGCTACGGCCGGACTCCGTACCTGGCTTCTGACGGCTGGGGTAGACCAGGTGTCCGCGCTCGGACTTAGTTCCTGACGACGGAACCTGCGGGTAGACCTGCTGTCTGCACCGGCCTGTCCGAGGCCCTCCAAGTATCAAAAAGGAGACCTTCACTCCAGTGCAGGTAAAGGCAGGGAGTAGCTAGGACTCTCGGTGCGTATTTGATTCATGAACCCCTGGGTAGACCGGCTGTCCGCGCCCTGGCTTGGTTCCCGGGTAGACCGGTGTCCACAGCCGGACTCCGTACCTGGCCGCTGACGGCTGGGGTAGACCAGGTGTCCGCGCTCGGACTTAGTTCCTGACGACGGAACCTGCGGGTAGACCTGCTTTCCGCGGCCGGCCTGACCGGGTCCCTGCAAGTATCAAAAAGGAGACCTTCACTCCAGTGCGGGTAAAGGCAGGGAGTAGCTAGGACTCTCGGTGCGTATTTGATTCATGAACCCCCGGGTAGAAAGGCTGTCCGCGCCCTGCCTTGGTTCCTGGGTAGACCGGCTGTCCACGGCCGGACTCGGTACCTGGCTTCTGACGGCTGGGGTAGACCAGGTGTCCGCGCTCGGACTTAGTTCCTGACGACGGAACCTGCGGGTAGACCTGCTGTCTGCACCGGCCTGTCCGAGGCCCTCCAAGTATCAAAAAGGAGACCTTCACTCCAGTGCAGGTAAAGGCAGGGAGTAGCTAGGACTCTCGGTGCGTATTTGATTCATGAACCCCTGGGTAGACCGGCTGTCCGCGCCCTGGCTTGGTTCCCGGGTAGACCGGTGTCCACAGCCGGACTCCGTACCTGGCCGCTGACGGCTGGGGTAGACCAGGTGTCCGCGCTCGGACTTAGTTCCTGACGACGGAACCTGCGGGTAGACCTGCTTTCCGCGGCCGGCCTGACCGGGTCCCTGCAAGTATCAAAAAGGAGACCTTCACTCCAGTGCGGGTAAAGGCAGGGAGTAGCTAGGACTCTCGGTGCGTATTTGATTCATGAACCCCCGGGTAGAAAGGCTGTCCGCGCCCTGCCTTGGTTCCTGGGTAGACCGGCTGTCCACGGCCGGACTCGGTACCTGGCTTCTGACGGCTGGGGTAGACCAGGTGTCCGCGCTCGGACTTAGTTCCTGACGACGGAACCTGCGGGTAGACCTGCTGTCCGCGGCCGGCCTGTCCGGGGCCCTCCAAGTATCAAAAAGGACACCTTCACTCCAGTGCGGGTAAAGGCAGGGAGTAGCTAGGACTCTTTATAACTAGGGGCGTACGTAACTGGCTGCCGAGCCCGTGGCTAGACCTGTTCCGCCGCGGCCGGCCTGTCCGGGGCCCTCCAAGTATGAAAAAGGACACCTTCACTCCAGTGCGGGTAAAGGCAGGGAGTAGCTAGGACTCTCGGTGCGTATTTGATTCATGAACCCCTGGGTAGACCGGCTGTCTGCGCCCTGCCTTGGTTCCCGGGTAGACCGGCTGTCCACGGCCGGACTCGGTACCTGGCTTCTGACGGCTGGGGTAGACCAGGTGTCCGCGCTCGGACTTAGTTCCTGACGACGGAACCTGCGGGTAGACCTGCTTTCCGCGGCCGGCCTGACCGGGTCCCTGCAAGTATCAAAAAGGAGACCTTCACTCCAGTGCGGGTAAAGGCAGGGAGTAGCTAGGACTCTCGGTGCGTATTTGATTCATGAACCCCCGGGTAGAAAGGCTGTCCGCGCCCTGCCTTGGTTCCTGGGTAGACCGGCTGTCCACGGCCGGACTCGGTACCTGGCTTCTGACGGCTGGGGTAGACCAGGTGTCCGCGCTCGGACTTAGTTCCTGACGACGGAACCTGCGGGTAGACCTGCTGTCTGCACCGGCCTGTCCGAGGCCCTCCAAGTATCAAAAAGGAGACCTTCACTCCAGTGCGGGTAAAGGCAGGGAGTAGCTAGGACTCTTTATAACTAGGGGCGTACGTAACTGGCTGCCGAGCCCGTGGCTAGACCTGTTCCGCCGCGGCCGGCCTGTCCGGGGCCCTCCAAGTATGAAAAAGGACACCTTCACTCCAGTGCGGGTAAAGGCAGGGAGTAGCTAGGACTCTCGGTGCGTATTTGATTCATGAACCCCTGGGTAGACCGGCTGTCTGCGCCCTGCCTTGGTTCCCGGGTAGACCGGCTGTCCACGGCCGGACTCGGTACCTGGCTTCTGACGGCTGGGGTAGACCAGGTGTCCGCGCTCGGACTTAGTTCCTGACGACGGAACCTGCGGGTAGACCTGCTTTCCGCGGCCGGCCTGACCGGGTCCCTGCAAGTATCAAAAAGGAGACCTTCACTCCAGTGCGGGTAAAGGCAGGGAGTAGCTAGGACTCTCGGTGCGTATTTGATTCATGAACCCCCGGGTAGAAAGGCTGTCCGCGCCCTGCCTTGGTTCCTGGGTAGACCGGCTGTCCACGGCCGGACTCGGTACCTGGCTTCTGACGGCTGGGGTAGACCAGGTGTCCGCGCTCGGACTTAGTTCCTGACGACGGAACCTGCGGGTAGACCTGCTGTCCGCGGCCGGCCTGTCCGGGGCCCTCCAAGTATCAAAAAGGACACCTTCACTCCAGTGCGGGTAAAGGCAGGGAGTAGCTAGGACTCTTTATAACTAGGGGCGTACGTAACTGGCTGCCGAGCCCGTGGCTAGACCTGTTCCGCCGCGGCCGGCCTGTCCGGGGCCCTCCAAGTATCAAAAAGGAGACCTTCACTCCAGTGCGGGTAAAGGCAGGGAGTAGCTAGGACTCTCGGTGCGTATTTGATTCATGAACCCCCGGGTAGAAAGGCTGTCCGCGCCCTGCCTTGGTTCCTGGGTAGACCGGCTGTCCACGGCCGGACTCGGTACCTGGCTTCTGACGGCTGGGGTAGACCATGTGTCCGCCGTCGGACTTAGTTCCTGACGACGGAACCTGCGGGTAGACCTGCTGTCCGCGGCCGGCCTGTCCGGGGCCCTCCAAGTATCAAAAAGGACACCTTCACTCCAGTGCGGGTAAAGGCAGGGAGTAGCTAGGACTCTTTATAACTAGGGGCGTACGTAACTGGCTGCCGAGCCCGTGGCTAGACCTGTTCCGCCGCGGCCGGCCTGTCCGGGGCCCTCCAAGTATCAAAAAGGAGACCTTCACTCCAGTGCGGGTAAAGGCAGGGAGTAGCTAGGACTCTCGGTGCGTATTTGATTAATGAACCCCTGGGTAGACCGGCTGTCCGCGCCCTGCCTTGGTTCCCGGTAGACCGGCTGTCCACGGCCGGACTCGGTACCTGGCCGCTGACGGCTGGGGTAGACCAGGTGTCCGCGCTCGGACTTAGTTCCTGACGACGGAACCTGCGGGTAGACCGGCTGTCCGCGGCCGGCCTGTCCGGGGCCCTCCAAGTATCAAAAAGGAGACCTTCACTCCAGTGCGGGTAAAGGCAGGGAGTAGCTAGGACTCTCGGTGCGTATTTGATTCATGAACCCCTGGGTAGACCGGCTGTCCGCGCCCTGCCTTGGTTCCCGGGTAGACCGGCTGTCCACGGCCGGACTCGGTTCCTGCTCGCTGACGGCTGGGGTAGACCAGGTGTCCGCGCTCGGACTTAGTTCCTGACGACGGAACCTGCGGGTAGACCTGCTTTCCGCGGCCGGCCTGACCGGGGCCCTGCAAGTATCAAAAAGGAGACCTTCACTCCAGTGCGGGTAAAGGCAGGGAGTAGCTAGGACTCTCGGTGCGTATTTGATTCATGAACCCCCGGGTAGAAAGGCTGTCCGCGCCCTGCCTTGGTTCCTGGGTAGACCGGCTGTCCACGGCCGGACTCGGTACCTGGCTTCTGACGGCTGGGGTAGACCAGGTGTCCGCGCTCGGACTTAGTTCCTGACGACGGAACCTGCGGGTAGACCTGCTGTCCGCGGCCGGCCTGTCCGGGGCCCTCCAAGTATCAAAAAGGAGACCTTCACTCCAGTGCGGGTAAAGGCAGGGAGTAGCTAGGACTCTTTATAACTAGGGGCGTACGTAACTGGCTGCCGAGCCCGTGGCTAGACCTGTTCCGCCGCGGCCGGCCTGTCCGGGGCCCTCCAAGTATCAAAAAGGAGACCTTCACTCCAGTGCGGGTAAAGGCAGGGAGTAGCTAGGACTCTCGGTGCGTATTTGATTAATGAACCCCTGGGTAGACCGGCTGTCCGCGCCCTGCCTTGGTTCCCGGTAGACCGGCTGTCCACGGCCGGACTCGGTACCTGGCCGCTGACGGCTGGGGTAGACCAGGTGTCCGCGCTCGGACTTAGTTCCTGACGACGGAACCTGCGGGTAGACCGGCTGTCCGCGGCCGGCCTGTCCGGGGCCCTCCAAGTATCAAAAAGGAGACCTTCACTCCAGTGCGGGTAAAGGCAGGGAGTAGCTAGGACTCTCGGTGCGTATTTGATTCATGAACCCCTGGGTAGACCGGCTGTCCGCGCCCTGCCTTGGTTCCCGGGTAGACCGGCTGTCCACGGCCGGACTCGGTTCCTGCTCGCTGACGGCTGGGGTAGACCAGGTGTCCGCGCTCGGACTTAGTTCCTGACGACGGAACCTGCGGGTAGACCTGCTTTCCGCGGCCGGCCTGACCGGGGCCCTGCAAGTATCAAAAAGGAGACCTTCACTCCAGTGCGGGTAAAGGCAGGGAGTAGCTAGGACTCTCGGTGCGTATTTGATTCATGAACCCCCGGGTAGAAAGGCTGTCCGCGCCCTGCCTTGGTTCCTGGGTAGACCGGCTGTCCACGGCCGGACTCGGTACCTGGCTTCTGACGGCTGGGGTAGACCAGGTGTCCGCGCTCGGACTTAGTTCCTGACGACGGAACCTGCGGGTAGACCTGCTGTCCGCGGCCGGCCTGTCCGGGGCCCTCCAAGTATCAAAAAGGAGACCTTCACTCCAGTGCGGGTAAAGGCAGGGAGTAGCTAGGACTCTCTTTAACTGGGGGCGTATGTAGCTGGCTGCCGAGCCCGTGGCTAGACCTGTTCCCCCGCAGCCGGCCTGTCCGGGGCCCTCCAAGTATCAAAAAGGAGACCTTCACTCCAGTGCGGGTAAAGGCAGGGAGTAGCTAGGACTCTCGGTGCGTATTTGATTCATGAACCCCTGGGTAGACCGGCTGTCCGCGCCCTGGCTTGGTTCCCGGTAGACCGGCTGGCTACGGCCGGACTCCGTACCTGGCTTCTGACGGCTGGGGTAGACCAGGTGTCCGCGCTCGGACTTAGTTCCTGACGACGGAACCTGCGGGTAGACCTGCTGTCTGCACCGGCCTGTCCGAGGCCCTCCAAGTATCAAAAAGGAGACCTTCACTCCAGTGCAGGTAAAGGCAGGGAGTAGCTAGGACTCTCGGTGCGTATTTGATTCATGAACCCCTGGGTAGACCGGCTGTCCGCGCCCTGGCTTGGTTCCCGGGTAGACCGGTGTCCACAGCCGGACTCCGTACCTGGCCGCTGACGGCTGGGGTAGACCAGGTGTCCGCGCTCGGACTTAGTTCCTGACGACGGAACCTGCGGGTAGACCTGCTTTCCGCGGCCGGCCTGACCGGGTCCCTGCAAGTATCAAAAAGGAGACCTTCACTCCAGTGCGGGTAAAGGCAGGGAGTAGCTAGGACTCTCGGTGCGTATTTGATTCATGAACCCCCGGGTAGAAAGGCTGTCCGCGCCCTGCCTTGGTTCCTGGGTAGACCGGCTGTCCACGGCCGGACTCGGTACCTGGCTTCTGACGGCTGGGGTAGACCAGGTGTCCGCGCTCGGACTTAGTTCCTGACGACGGAACCTGCGGGTAGACCTGCTGTCTGCACCGGCCTGTCCGAGGCCCTCCAAGTATCAAAAAGGAGACCTTCACTCCAGTGCAGGTAAAGGCAGGGAGTAGCTAGGACTCTCGGTGCGTATTTGATTCATGAACCCCTGGGTAGACCGGCTGTCCGCGCCCTGGCTTGGTTCCCGGGTAGACCGGTGTCCACAGCCGGACTCCGTACCTGGCCGCTGACGGCTGGGGTAGACCAGGTGTCCGCGCTCGGACTTAGTTCCTGACGACGGAACCTGCGGGTAGACCTGCTTTCCGCGGCCGGCCTGACCGGGTCCCTGCAAGTATCAAAAAGGAGACCTTCACTCCAGTGCGGGTAAAGGCAGGGAGTAGCTAGGACTCTCGGTGCGTATTTGATTCATGAACCCCCGGGTAGAAAGGCTGTCCGCGCCCTGCCTTGGTTCCTGGGTAGACCGGCTGTCCACGGCCGGACTCGGTACCTGGCTTCTGACGGCTGGGGTAGACCAGGTGTCCGCGCTCGGACTTAGTTCCTGACGACGGAACCTGCGGGTAGACCTGCTGTCCGCGGCCGGCCTGTCCGGGGCCCTCCAAGTATCAAAAAGGACACCTTCACTCCAGTGCGGGTAAAGGCAGGGAGTAGCTAGGACTCTTTATAACTAGGGGCGTACGTAACTGGCTGCCGAGCCCGTGGCTAGACCTGTTCCGCCGCGGCCGGCCTGTCCGGGGCCCTCCAAGTATCAAAAAGGAGACCTTCACTCCAGTGCGGGTAAAGGCAGGGAGTAGCTAGGACTCTCGGTGCGTATTTGATTAATGAACCCCTGGGTAGACCGGCTGTCCGCGCCCTGCCTTGGTTCCCGGTAGACCGGCTGTCCACGGCCGGACTCGGTACCTGGCCGCTGACGGCTGGGGTAGACCAGGTGTCCGCGCTCGGACTTAGTTCCTGACGACGGAACCTGCGGGTAGACCGGCTGTCCGCGGCCGGCCTGTCCGGGGCCCTCCAAGTATGAAAAAGAGACCTTCACTCCAGTGCGGGTAAAGGCAGGGAGTAGCTAGGACTCTCGGTGCGTATTTGATTCATGAACCCCTGGGTAGACCGGCTGTCCGCGCCCTGGCTTGTTTCCCGGGTAGACCGGCTGTCCACGGCCGGACTCGGTTCCTGCCCGCTGACGGCTGGGGTAGACCAGGTGTCCGCGCTCGGACTTAGTTCCTGACGACGGAACCTGCGTGTAGACCTGCTGTCCACGGCCGGCCTGTCCGGGGCCCTCCAAGTTTCAAAAAGGAGACCTTCACTCCAGTGCGGGTAAAGGCAGGGAGTAGCTAGGACTCTCGGTGCGTATTTGATTCATGAACCCCTGGGTAGACCAGGTGTCAGCGCCCTGCCTTGGTTCCTGGGTAGACCGGCTGTCCGCGGCCGGCCTGTCCGGGGCCCTCCAAGTATCAAAAAGGAGACCTTCACTCCAGTGCGGGTAAAGGCAGGGAGTAGCTAGGACTCTCGGTGCGTATTTGATTCATGAACCCCTGGGTAGACCGGCTGTCCGCGCCCTGCCTTGGTTCCCGGGTAGACCGGCTGTCCACGGCCGGACTCGGTTCCTGCTCGCTGACGGCTGGGGTAGACCAGGTGTCCGCGCTCGGACTTAGTTCCTGACGACGGAACCTGCGGGTAGACCTGCTTTCCGCGGCCGGCCTGACCGGGGCCCTGCAAGTATCAAAAAGGAGACCTTCACTCCAGTGCGGGTAAAGGCAGGGAGTAGCTAGGACTCTCGGTGCGTATTTGATTCATGAACCCCCGGGTAGAAAGGCTGTCCGCGCCCTGCCTTGGTTCCTGGGTAGACCGGCTGTCCACGGCCGGACTCGGTACCTGGCTTCTGACGGCTGGGGTAGACCAGGTGTCCGCGCTCGGACTTAGTTCCTGACGACGGAACCTGCGGGTAGACCTGCTGTCCGCGGCCGGCCTGTCCGGGGCCCTCCAAGTATCAAAAAGGAGACCTTCACTCCAGTGCGGGTAAAGGCAGGGAGTAGCTAGGACTCTCGGTGCGTATTTGATTCATGAACCCCTGGGTAGACCGGCTGTCCGCGCCCTGGCTTGGTTCCCGGTAGACCGGCTGGCTACGGCCGGACTCCGTACCTGGCTTCTGACGGCTGGGGTAGACCAGGTGTCCGCGCTCGGACTTAGTTCCTGACGACGGAACCTGCGGGTAGACCTGCTGTCTGCACCGGCCTGTCCGAGGCCCTCCAAGTATCAAAAATGAGACCTTCACTCCAGTGCAGGTAAAGGCAGGGAGTAGCTAGGACTCTCGGTGCGTATTTGATTCATGAACCCCTGGGTAGACCGGCTGTCCGCGCCCTGGCTTGGTTCCCAGTAGACCGGTGTCCACAGCCGGACTCCGTACCTGGCCGCTGACGGCTGGGGTAGACCAGGTGTCCGCGCTCGGACTTAGTTCCTGACGACGGAACCTGCGGGTAGACCTGCTGTCCGCGGCCGGCCTGTCCGGGGCCCTCCAAGTATCAAAAAGGAGACCTTCACTCCAGTGCGGGTAAAGGCAGGGAGTAGCTAGGACTCTTTATAACTAGGGGCGTACGTAACTGGCTGCCGAGCCCGTGGCTAGACCTGTTCCGCCGCGGCCGGCCTGTCCGGGGCCCTCCAAGTATGAAAAAGGACACCTTCACTCCAGTGCGGGTAAAGGCAGGGAGTAGCTAGGACTCTCGGTGCGTATTTGATTCATGAACCCCTGGGTAGACCGGCTGTCTGCGCCCTGCCTTGGTTCCCGGGTAGACCGGCTGTCCACGGCCGGACTCGGTACCTGGCTTCTGACGGCTGGGGTAGACCAGGTGTCCGCGCTCGGACTTAGTTCCTGACGACGGAACCTGCGGGTAGACCTGCTTTCCGCGGCCGGCCTGACCGGGTCCCTGCAAGTATCAAAAAGGAGACCTTCACTCCAGTGCAGGTAAAGGCAGGGAGTAGCTAGGACTCTCGGTGCGTATTTGATTCATGAACCCCTGGGTAGACCGGCTGTCCGCGCCCTGGCTTGTTTCCCGGGTAGACCGGCTGTCCACGGCCGGACTCGGTACCTGGCCGCTGACGGCTGGGGTAGACCAGGTGTCCGCGCTCGGACTTAGTTCCTGACGACGGAACCTGCGTGTAGACCTGCTGTCCACGGCCGGCCTGTCCGGGGCCCTCCAAGTTTCAAAAAGGAGACCTTCACTCCAGTGCGGGTAAAGGCAGGGAGTAGCTAGGACTCTCGGTGCGTATTTGATTCATGAACCCCTGGGTAGACCAGGTGTCAGCGCCCTGCCTTGGTTCCTGGGTAGACCGGCTGTCCGCGGCCGGCCTGTCCGGGGCCCTCCAAGTATCAAAAAGGAGACCTTCACTCCAGTGCGGGTAAAGGCAGGGAGTAGCTAGGACTCTCGGTGCGTATTTGATTCATGAACCCCTGGGTAGACCGGCTGTCCGCGCCCTGCCTTGGTTCCCGGGTAGACCGGCTGTCCACGGCCGGACTCGGTTCCTGCTCGCTGACGGCTGGGGTAGACCAGGTGTCCGCGCTCGGACTTAGTTCCTGACGACGGAACCTGCGGGTAGACCTGCTTTCCGCGGCCGGCCTGACCGGGGCCCTGCAAGTATCAAAAAGGAGACCTTCACTCCAGTGCGGGTAAAGGCAGGGAGTAGCTAGGACTCTCGGTGCGTATTTGATTCATGAACCCCCGGGTAGAAAGGCTGTCCGCGCCCTGCCTTGGTTCCTGGGTAGACCGGCTGTCCACGGCCGGACTCGGTACCTGGCTTCTGACGGCTGGGGTAGACCAGGTGTCCGCGCTCGGACTTAGTTCCTGACGACGGGACCTGCGGGTAGACCTGCTGTCCGCGGCCGGCCTGTCCGGGGCCCTCCAAGTATCAAAAAGGACACCTTCACTCCAGTGCAAGTAAAGGCAGGGAGTAGCTAGGACTCTTTATAACTAGGGGCGTACGTAACTGGCTGCCGAGCCCGTGGCTAGACCTGTTCCGCCGCGGCCGGCCTGTCCGGGGCCCTCCAAGTATCAAAAAGGAGACCTTCACTCCAGTGCGGGTAAAGGCAGGGAGTAGCTAGGACTCTCGGTGCGTATTTGATTAATGAACCCCTGGGTAGACCGGCTGTCCGCGCCCTGCCTTGGTTCCCGGTAGACCGGCTGTCCACGGCCGGACTCGGTACCTGGCCGCTGACGGCTGGGGTAGACCAGGTGTCCGCGCTCGGACTTAGTTCCTGACGACGGAACCTGCGGGTAGACCGGCTGTCCGCGGCCGGCCTGTCCGGGGCCCTCCAAGTATGAAAAAGAGACCTTCACTCCAGTGCGGGTAAAGGCAGGGAGTAGCTAGGACTCTCGGTGCGTATTTGATTCATGAACCCCTGGGTAGACCGGCTGTCCGCGCCCTGGCTTGTTTCCCGGGTAGACCGGCTGTCCACGGCCGGACTCGGTTCCTGCCCGCTGACGGCTGGGGTAGACCAGGTGTCCGCGCTCGGACTTAGTTCCTGACGACGGAACCTGCGTGTAGACCTGCTGTCCACGGCCGGCCTGTCCGGGGCCCTCCAAGTTTCAAAAAGGAGACCTTCACTCCAGTGCGGGTAAAGGCAGGGAGTAGCTAGGACTCTCGGTGCGTATTTGATTCATGAACCCCTGGGTAGACCAGGTGTCAGCGCCCTGCCTTGGTTCCTGGGTAGACCGGCTGTCCGCGGCCGGCCTGTCCGGGGCCCTCCAAGTATCAAAAAGGAGACCTTCACTCCAGTGCGGGTAAAGGCAGGGAGTAGCTAGGACTCTCTTTAACTGGGGGCGTATGTAGCTGGCTGCCGAGCCCGTGGCTAGACCTGTTCCCCCGCAGCCGGCCTGTCCGGGGCCCTCCAAGTATGAAAAAGGACACCTTCACTCCAGTGCGGGTAAAGGCAGGGAGTAGCTAGGACTCTCGGTGCGTATTTGATTCATGAACCCCTGGGTAGACCGGCTGTCCGCGCCCTGGCTTGGTTCCCGGTAGACCGGCTGGCTACGGCCGGACTCCGTACCTGGCTTCTGACGGCTGGGGTAGACCAGGTGTCCGCGCTCGGACTTAGTTCCTGACGACGGAACCTGCGGGTAGACCTGCTGTCTGCACCGGCCTGTCCGAGGCCCTCCAAGTATCAAAAAGGAGACCTTCACTCCAGTGCAGGTAAAGGCAGGGAGTAGCTAGGACTCTCGGTGCGTATTTGATTCATGAACCCCTGGGTAGACCGGCTGTCCGCGCCCTGCCTTGGTTCCCGGGTAGACCGGTGTCCACAGCCGGACTCCGTACCTGGCCGCTGACGGCTGGGGTAGACCAGGTGTCCGCGCTCGGACTTAGTTCCTGACGACGGAACCTGCGGGTAGACCTGCTGTCCGCGGCCGGCCTGTCCGGGGCCCTCCAAGTATCAAAAAGGAGACCTTCACTCCAGTGCGGGTAAAGGCAGGGAGTAGCTAGGACTCTTTATAACTAGGGGCGTACGTAACTGGCTGCCGAGCCCGTGGCTAGACCTGTTCCGCCGCGGCCGGCCTGTCCGGGGCCCTCCAAGTATGAAAAAGGACACCTTCACTCCAGTGCGGGTAAAGGCAGGGAGTAGCTAGGACTCTCGGTGCGTATTTGATTCATGAACCCCTGGGTAGACCGGCTGTCTGCGCCCTGCCTTGGTTCCCGGGTAGACCGGCTGTCCACGGCCGGACTCGGTACCTGGCTTCTGACGGCTGGGGTAGACCAGGTGTCCGCGCTCGGACTTAGTTCCTGACGACGGAACCTGCGGGTAGACCTGCTTTCCGCGGCCGGCCTGACCGGGTCCCTGCAAGTATCAAAAAGGAGACCTTCACTCCAGTGCGGGTAAAGGCAGGGAGTAGCTAGGACTCTCGGTGCGTATTTGATTCATGAACCCCCGGGTAGAAAGGCTGTCCACGCCCTGCCTTGGTTCCTGGGTAGACCGGCTGTCCACGGCCGGACTCGGTACCTGGCTTCTGACGGCTGGGGTAGACCAGGTGTCCGCGCTCGGACTTAGTTCCTGACGACGGAACCTGCGGGTAGACCTGCTGTCCGCGGCCGGCCTGTCCGGGGCCCTCCAAGTATCAAAAAGGACACCTTCACTCCAGTGCGGGTAAAGGCAGGGAGTAGCTAGGACTCTTTATAACTAGGGGCGTACGTAACTGGCTGCCGAGCCCGTGGCTAGACCTGTTCCGCCGCGGCCGGCCTGTCCGGGGCCCTCCAAGTATCAAAAAGGAGACCTTCACTCCAGTGCGGGTAAAGGCAGGGAGTAGCTAGGACTCTCGGTGCGTATTTGATTCATGAACCCCCGGGTAGAAAGGCTGTCCGCGCCCTGCCTTGGTTCCTGGGTAGACCGGCTGTCCACGGCCGGACTCGGTACCTGGCTTCTGACGGCTGGGGTAGACCATGTGTCCGCCGTCGGACTTAGTTCCTGACGACGGAACCTGCGGGTAGACCTGCTGTCCGCGGCCGGCCTGTCCGGGGCCCTCCAAGTATCAAAAAGGACACCTTCACTCCAGTGCGGGTAAAGGCAGGGAGTAGCTAGGACTCTTTATAACTAGGGGCGTACGTAACTGGCTGCCGAGCCCGTGGCTAGACCTGTTCCGCCGCGGCCGGCCTGTCCGGGGCCCTCCAAGTATCAAAAAGGAGACCTTCACTCCAGTGCGGGTAAAGGCAGGGAGTAGCTAGGACTCTCGGTGCGTATTTGATTAATGAACCCCTGGGTAGACCGGCTGTCCGCGCCCTGCCTTGGTTCCCGGTAGACCGGCTGTCCACGGCCGGACTCGGTACCTGGCCGCTGACGGCTGGGGTAGACCAGGTGTCCGCGCTCGGACTTAGTTCCTGACGACGGAACCTGCGGGTAGACCTGCTTTCCGCGGCCGGCCTGTCCGGGGCCCTCCAAGTATCAAAAAGGAGACCTTCACTCCAGTGCGGGTAAAGGCAGGGAGTAGCTAGGACTCTCGGTGCGTATTTGATTCATGAACCCCTGGGTAGACCGGCTGTCCGCGCCCTGCCTTGGTTCCCGGGTAGACCGGCTGTCCACGGCCGGACTCGGTTCCTGCTCGCTGACGGCTGGGGTAGACCAGGTGTCCGCGCTCGGACTTAGTTCCTGACGACGGAACCTGCGGGTAGACCTGCTTTCCGCGGCCGGCCTGACCGGGGCCCTGCAAGTATCAAAAAGGAGACCTTCACTCCAGTGCGGGTAAAGGCAGGGAGTAGCTAGGACTCTCGGTGCGTATTTGATTCATGAACCCCCGGGTAGAAAGGCTGTCCGCGCCCTGCCTTGGTTCCTGGGTAGACCGGCTGTCCACGGCCGGACTCGGTACCTGGCTTCTGACGGCTGGGGTAGACCAGGTGTCCGCGCTCGGACTTAGTTCCTGACGACGGAACCTGCGGGTAGACCTGCTGTCCGCGGCCGGCCTGTCCGGGGCCCTCCAAGTATCAAAAAGGAGACCTTCACTCCAGTGCGGGTAAAGGCAGGGAGTAGCTAGGACTCTCTTTAACTGGGGGCGTATGTAGCTGGCTGCCGAGCCCGTGGCTAGACCTGTTCCCCCGCAGCCGGCCTGTCCGGGGCCCTCCAAGTATCAAAAAGGAGACCTTCACTCCAGTGCGGGTAAAGGCAGGGAGTAGCTAGGACTCTCGGTGCGTATTTGATTCATGAACCCCTGGGTAGACCGGCTGTCCGCGCCCTGGCTTGGTTCCCGGTAGACCGGCTGGCTACGGCCGGACTCCGTACCTGGCTTCTGACGGCTGGGGTAGACCAGGTGTCCGCGCTCGGACTTAGTTCCTGACGACGGAACCTGCGGGTAGACCTGCTGTCTGCACCGGCCTGTCCGAGGCCCTCCAAGTATCAAAAAGGAGACCTTCACTCCAGTGCAGGTAAAGGCAGGGAGTAGCTAGGACTCTCGGTGCGTATTTGATTCATGAACCCCTGGGTAGACCGGCTGTCCGCGCCCTGGCTTGGTTCCCGGGTAGACCGGTGTCCACAGCCGGACTCCGTACCTGGCCGCTGACGGCTGGGGTAGACCAGGTGTCCGCGCTCGGACTTAGTTCCTGACGACGGAACCTGCGGGTAGACCTGCTTTCCGCGGCCGGCCTGACCGGGTCCCTGCAAGTATCAAAAAGGAGACCTTCACTCCAGTGCGGGTAAAGGCAGGGAGTAGCTAGGACTCTCGGTGCGTATTTGATTCATGAACCCCCGGGTAGAAAGGCTGTCCGCGCCCTGCCTTGGTTCCTGGGTAGACCGGCTGTCCACGGCCGGACTCGGTACCTGGCTTCTGACGGCTGGGGTAGACCAGGTGTCCGCGCTCGGACTTAGTTCCTGACGACGGAACCTGCGGGTAGACCTGCTGTCTGCACCGGCCTGTCCGAGGCCCTCCAAGTATCAAAAAGGAGACCTTCACTCCAGTGCAGGTAAAGGCAGGGAGTAGCTAGGACTCTCGGTGCGTATTTGATTCATGAACCCCTGGGTAGACCGGCTGTCCGCGCCCTGGCTTGGTTCCCGGGTAGACCGGTGTCCACAGCCGGACTCCGTACCTGGCCGCTGACGGCTGGGGTAGACCAGGTGTCCGCGCTCGGACTTAGTTCCTGACGACGGAACCTGCGGGTAGACCTGCTTTCCGCGGCCGGCCTGACCGGGTCCCTGCAAGTATCAAAAAGGAGACCTTCACTCCAGTGCGGGTAAAGGCAGGGAGTAGCTAGGACTCTCGGTGCGTATTTGATTCATGAACCCCCGGGTAGAAAGGCTGTCCGCGCCCTGCCTTGGTTCCTGGGTAGACCGGCTGTCCACGGCCGGACTCGGTACCTGGCTTCTGACGGCTGGGGTAGACCAGGTGTCCGCGCTCGGACTTAGTTCCTGACGACGGAACCTGCGGGTAGACCTGCTGTCCGCGGCCGGCCTGTCCGGGGCCCTCCAAGTATCAAAAAGGACACCTTCACTCCAGTGCGGGTAAAGGCAGGGAGTAGCTAGGACTCTTTATAACTAGGGGCGTACGTAACTGGCTGCCGAGCCCGTGGCTAGACCTGTTCCGCCGCGGCCGGCCTGTCCGGGGCCCTCCAAGTATCAAAAAGGAGACCTTCACTCCAGTGCGGGTAAAGGCAGGGAGTAGCTAGGACTCTCGGTGCGTATTTGATTAATGAACCCCTGGGTAGACCGGCTGTCCGCGCCCTGCCTTGGTTCCCGGTAGACCGGCTGTCCACGGCCGGACTCGGTACCTGGCCGCTGACGGCTGGGGTAGACCAGGTGTCCGCGCTCGGACTTAGTTCCTGACGACGGAACCTGCGGGTAGACCGGCTGTCCGCGGCCGGCCTGTCCGGGGCCCTCCAAGTATGAAAAAGAGACCTTCACTCCAGTGCGGGTAAAGGCAGGGAGTAGCTAGGACTCTCGGTGCGTATTTGATTCATGAACCCCTGGGTAGACCGGCTGTCCGCGCCCTGGCTTGTTTCCCGGGTAGACCGGCTGTCCACGGCCGGACTCGGTTCCTGCCCGCTGACGGCTGGGGTAGACCAGGTGTCCGCGCTCGGACTTAGTTCCTGACGACGGAACCTGCGTGTAGACCTGCTGTCCACGGCCGGCCTGTCCGGGGCCCTCCAAGTTTCAAAAAGGAGACCTTCACTCCAGTGCGGGTAAAGGCAGGGAGTAGCTAGGACTCTCGGTGCGTATTTGATTCATGAACCCCTGGGTAGACCAGGTGTCAGCGCCCTGCCTTGGTTCCTGGGTAGACCGGCTGTCCGCGGCCGGCCTGTCCGGGGCCCTCCAAGTATCAAAAAGGAGACCTTCACTCCAGTGCGGGTAAAGGCAGGGAGTAGCTAGGACTCTCGGTGCGTATTTGATTCATGAACCCCTGGGTAGACCGGCTGTCCGCGCCCTGCCTTGGTTCCCGGGTAGACCGGCTGTCCACGGCCGGACTCGGTTCCTGCTCGCTGACGGCTGGGGTAGACCAGGTGTCCGCGCTCGGACTTAGTTCCTGACGACGGAACCTGCGGGTAGACCTGCTTTCCGCGGCCGGCCTGACCGGGGCCCTGCAAGTATCAAAAAGGAGACCTTCACTCCAGTGCGGGTAAAGGCAGGGAGTAGCTAGGACTCTCGGTGCGTATTTGATTCATGAACCCCCGGGTAGAAAGGCTGTCCGCGCCCTGCCTTGGTTCCTGGGTAGACCGGCTGTCCACGGCCGGACTCGGTACCTGGCTTCTGACGGCTGGGGTAGACCAGGTGTCCGCGCTCGGACTTAGTTCCTGACGACGGAACCTGCGGGTAGACCTGCTGTCCGCGGCCGGCCTGTCCGGGGCCCTCCAAGTATCAAAAAGGAGACCTTCACTCCAGTGCGGGTAAAGGCAGGGAGTAGCTAGGACTCTCGGTGCGTATTTGATTCATGAACCCCTGGGTAGACCGGCTGTCCGCGCCCTGGCTTGGTTCCCGGTAGACCGGCTGGCTACGGCCGGACTCCGTACCTGGCTTCTGACGGCTGGGGTAGACCAGGTGTCCGCGCTCGGACTTAGTTCCTGACGACGGAACCTGCGGGTAGACCTGCTGTCTGCACCGGCCTGTCCGAGGCCCTCCAAGTATCAAAAATGAGACCTTCACTCCAGTGCAGGTAAAGGCAGGGAGTAGCTAGGACTCTCGGTGCGTATTTGATTCATGAACCCCTGGGTAGACCGGCTGTCCGCGCCCTGGCTTGGTTCCCAGTAGACCGGTGTCCACAGCCGGACTCCGTACCTGGCCGCTGACGGCTGGGGTAGACCAGGTGTCCGCGCTCGGACTTAGTTCCTGACGACGGAACCTGCGGGTAGACCTGCTGTCCGCGGCCGGCCTGTCCGGGGCCCTCCAAGTATCAAAAAGGAGACCTTCACTCCAGTGCGGGTAAAGGCAGGGAGTAGCTAGGACTCTTTATAACTAGGGGCGTACGTAACTGGCTGCCGAGCCCGTGGCTAGACCTGTTCCGCCGCGGCCGGCCTGTCCGGGGCCCTCCAAGTATGAAAAAGGACACCTTCACTCCAGTGCGGGTAAAGGCAGGGAGTAGCTAGGACTCTCGGTGCGTATTTGATTCATGAACCCCTGGGTAGACCGGCTGTCTGCGCCCTGCCTTGGTTCCCGGGTAGACCGGCTGTCCACGGCCGGACTCGGTACCTGGCTTCTGACGGCTGGGGTAGACCAGGTGTCCGCGCTCGGACTTAGTTCCTGACGACGGAACCTGCGGGTAGACCTGCTTTCCGCGGCCGGCCTGACCGGGTCCCTGCAAGTATCAAAAAGGAGACCTTCACTCCAGTGCAGGTAAAGGCAGGGAGTAGCTAGGACTCTCGGTGCGTATTTGATTCATGAACCCCTGGGTAGACCGGCTGTCCGCGCCCTGGCTTGTTTCCCGGGTAGACCGGCTGTCCACGGCCGGACTCGGTACCTGGCCGCTGACGGCTGGGGTAGACCAGGTGTCCGCGCTCGGACTTAGTTCCTGACGACGGAACCTGCGTGTAGACCTGCTGTCCACGGCCGGCCTGTCCGGGGCCCTCCAAGTTTCAAAAAGGAGACCTTCACTCCAGTGCGGGTAAAGGCAGGGAGTAGCTAGGACTCTCGGTGCGTATTTGATTCATGAACCCCTGGGTAGACCAGGTGTCAGCGCCCTGCCTTGGTTCCTGGGTAGACCGGCTGTCCGCGGCCGGCCTGTCCGGGGCCCTCCAAGTATCAAAAAGGAGACCTTCACTCCAGTGCGGGTAAAGGCAGGGAGTAGCTAGGACTCTCGGTGCGTATTTGATTCATGAACCCCTGGGTAGACCGGCTGTCCGCGCCCTGCCTTGGTTCCCGGGTAGACCGGCTGTCCACGGCCGGACTCGGTTCCTGCTCGCTGACGGCTGGGGTAGACCAGGTGTCCGCGCTCGGACTTAGTTCCTGACGACGGAACCTGCGGGTAGACCTGCTTTCCGCGGCCGGCCTGACCGGGGCCCTGCAAGTATCAAAAAGGAGACCTTCACTCCAGTGCGGGTAAAGGCAGGGAGTAGCTAGGACTCTCGGTGCGTATTTGATTCATGAACCCCCGGGTAGAAAGGCTGTCCGCGCCCTGCCTTGGTTCCTGGGTAGACCGGCTGTCCACGGCCGGACTCGGTACCTGGCTTCTGACGGCTGGGGTAGACCAGGTGTCCGCGCTCGGACTTAGTTCCTGACGACGGGACCTGCGGGTAGACCTGCTGTCCGCGGCCGGCCTGTCCGGGGCCCTCCAAGTATCAAAAAGGACACCTTCACTCCAGTGCAAGTAAAGGCAGGGAGTAGCTAGGACTCTTTATAACTAGGGGCGTACGTAACTGGCTGCCGAGCCCGTGGCTAGACCTGTTCCGCCGCGGCCGGCCTGTCCGGGGCCCTCCAAGTATCAAAAAGGAGACCTTCACTCCAGTGCGGGTAAAGGCAGGGAGTAGCTAGGACTCTCGGTGCGTATTTGATTAATGAACCCCTGGGTAGACCGGCTGTCCGCGCCCTGCCTTGGTTCCCGGTAGACCGGCTGTCCACGGCCGGACTCGGTACCTGGCCGCTGACGGCTGGGGTAGACCAGGTGTCCGCGCTCGGACTTAGTTCCTGACGACGGAACCTGCGGGTAGACCGGCTGTCCGCGGCCGGCCTGTCCGGGGCCCTCCAAGTATGAAAAAGAGACCTTCACTCCAGTGCGGGTAAAGGCAGGGAGTAGCTAGGACTCTCGGTGCGTATTTGATTCATGAACCCCTGGGTAGACCGGCTGTCCGCGCCCTGGCTTGTTTCCCGGGTAGACCGGCTGTCCACGGCCGGACTCGGTTCCTGCCCGCTGACGGCTGGGGTAGACCAGGTGTCCGCGCTCGGACTTAGTTCCTGACGACGGAACCTGCGTGTAGACCTGCTGTCCACGGCCGGCCTGTCCGGGGCCCTCCAAGTTTCAAAAAGGAGACCTTCACTCCAGTGCGGGTAAAGGCGGAGTAGCTAGGACTCTTTATAACTAGGGGCGTACGTAACTGGCTGCCGAGCCCGTGGCTAGACCTGTTCCGCCGCGGCCGGCCTGTCCGGGGCCCTCCAAGTATGAAAAAGGACACCTTCACTCCAGTGCGGGTAAAGGCAGGGAGTAGCTAGGACTCTCGGTGCGTATTTGATTCATGAACCCCTGGGTAGACCGGCTGTCTGCGCCCTGCCTTGGTTCCCGGGTAGACCGGCTGTCCACGGCCGGACTCGGTACCTGGCTTCTGACGGCTGGGGTAGACCAGGTGTCCGCGCTCGGACTTAGTTCCTGACGACGGAACCTGCGGGTAGACCTGCTTTCCGCGGCCGGCCTGACCGGGTCCCTGCAAGTATCAAAAAGGAGACCTTCACTCCAGTGCAGGTAAAGGCAGGGAGTAGCTAGGACTCTCGGTGCGTATTTGATTCATGAACCCCTGGGTAGACCGGCTGTCCGCGCCCTGGCTTGTTTCCCGGGTAGACCGGCTGTCCACGGCCGGACTCGGTACCTGGCCGCTGACGGCTGGGGTAGACCAGGTGTCCGCGCTCGGACTTAGTTCCTGACGACGGAACCTGCGTGTAGACCTGCTGTCCACGGCCGGCCTGTCCGGGGCCCTCCAAGTTTCAAAAAGGAGACCTTCACTCCAGTGCGGGTAAAGGCAGGGAGTAGCTAGGACTCTCGGTGCGTATTTGATTCATGAACCCCTGGGTAGACCAGGTGTCAGCGCCCTGCCTTGGTTCCTGGGTAGACCGGCTGTCCGCGGCCGGCCTGTCCGGGGCCCTCCAAGTATCAAAAAGGAGACCTTCACTCCAGTGCGGGTAAAGGCAGGGAGTAGCTAGGACTCTCGGTGCGTATTTGATTCATGAACCCCTGGGTAGACCGGCTGTCCGCGCCCTGCCTTGGTTCCCGGGTAGACCGGCTGTCCACGGCCGGACTCGGTTCCTGCTCGCTGACGGCTGGGGTAGACCAGGTGTCCGCGCTCGGACTTAGTTCCTGACGACGGAACCTGCGGGTAGACCTGCTTTCCGCGGCCGGCCTGACCGGGGCCCTGCAAGTATCAAAAAGGAGACCTTCACTCCAGTGCGGGTAAAGGCAGGGAGTAGCTAGGACTCTCGGTGCGTATTTGATTCATGAACCCCCGGGTAGAAAGGCTGTCCGCGCCCTGCCTTGGTTCCTGGGTAGACCGGCTGTCCACGGCCGGACTCGGTACCTGGCTTCTGACGGCTGGGGTAGACCAGGTGTCCGCGCTCGGACTTAGTTCCTGACGACGGGACCTGCGGGTAGACCTGCTGTCCGCGGCCGGCCTGTCCGGGGCCCTCCAAGTATCAAAAAGGACACCTTCACTCCAGTGCAAGTAAAGGCAGGGAGTAGCTAGGACTCTTTATAACTAGGGGCGTACGTAACTGGCTGCCGAGCCCGTGGCTAGACCTGTTCCGCCGCGGCCGGCCTGTCCGGGGCCCTCCAAGTATCAAAAAGGAGACCTTCACTCCAGTGCGGGTAAAGGCAGGGAGTAGCTAGGACTCTCGGTGCGTATTTGATTAATGAACCCCTGGGTAGACCCGGCTGTCCGCGCCCTGCCTTGGTTCCCGGTAGACCGGCTGTCCACGGCCGGACTCGGTACCTGGCCGCTGACGGCTGGGGTAGACCAGGTGTCCGCGCTCGGACTTAGTTCCTGACGACGGAACCTGCGGGTAGACCGGCTGTCCGCGCCGGCCTGTCCGGGGCCCTCCAAGTATGAAAAAGAGACCTTCACTCCAGTGCGGGTAAAGGCAGGGAGTAGCTAGGACTCTCGGTGCGTATTTGATTCATGAACCCCTGGGTAGACCGGCTGTCCGCGCCCTGGCTTGTTTCCCGGGTAGACCGGCTGTCCACGGCCGGACTCGGTTCCTGCCCGCTGACGGCTGGGGTAGACCAGGTGTCCGCGCTCGGACTTAGTTCCTGACGACGGAACCTGCGTGTAGACCTGCTGTCCACGGCCGGCCTGTCCGGGGCCCTCCAAGTTTCAAAAAGGAGACCTTCACTCCAGTGCGGGTAAAGGCAGGGAGTAGCTAGGACTCTCGGTGCGTATTTGATTCATGAACCCCTGGGTAGACCAGGTGTCAGCGCCCTGCCTTGGTTCCTGGGTAGACCGGCTGTCCGCGGCCGGCCTGTCCGGGGCCCTCCAAGTATCAAAAAGGAGACCTTCACTCCAGTGCGGGTAAAGGCAGGGAGTAGCTAGGACTCTCTTTAACTGGGGGCGTATGTAGCTGGCTGCCGAGCCCGTGGCTAGACCTGTTCCCCCGCAGCCGGCCTGTCCCGGGGCCCTCCAAGTATGAAAAAGGACACCTTCACTCCAGTGCGGGTAAAGGCAGGGAGTAGCTAGGACTCTCGGTGCGTATTTGATTCATGAACCCCTGGGTAGACCGGCTGTCCGCGCCCTGGCTTGGTTCCCGGTAGACCGGCTGGCTACGGCCGGACTCCGTACCTGGCTTCTGACGGCTGGGGTAGACCAGGTGTCCGCGCTCGGACTTAGTTCCTGACGACGGAACCTGCGGGTAGACCTGCTGTCTGCACCGGCCTGTCCGAGGCCCTCCAAGTATCAAAAAGGAGACCTTCACTCCAGTGCAGGTAAAGGCAGGGAGTAGCTAGGACTCTCGGTGCGTATTTGATTCATGAACCCCTGGGTAGACCGGCTGTCCGCGCCCTGCCTTGGTTCCCGGGTAGACCGGTGTCCACAGCCGGACTCCGTACCTGGCCGCTGACGGCTGGGGTAGACCAGGTGTCCGCGCTCGGACTTAGTTCCTGACGACGGAACCTGCGGGTAGACCTGCTGTCCGCGGCCGGCCTGTCCGGGGCCCTCCAAGTATCAAAAAGGAGACCTTCACTCCAGTGCGGGTAAAGGCAGGGAGTAGCTAGGACTCTTTATAACTAGGGGCGTACGTAACTGGCTGCCGAGCCCGTGGCTAGACCTGTTCCGCCGCGGCCGGCCTGTCCGGGGCCCTCCAAGTATGAAAAAGGACACCTTCACTCCAGTGCGGGTAAAGGCAGGGAGTAGCTAGGACTCTCGGTGCGTATTTGATTCATGAACCCCTGGGTAGACCGGCTGTCCGCGCCCTGGCTTGGTTCCCGGGTAGACCGGTGTCCACAGCCGGACTCCGTACCTGGCCGCTGACGGCTGGGGTAGACCAGGTGTCCGCGCTCGGACTTAGTTCCTGACGACGGAACCTGCGGGTAGACCTGCTTTCCGCGGCCGGCCTGACCGGGGCCCTGCAAGTATCAAAAAGGAGACCTTCACTCCAGTGCGGGTAAAGGCAGGGAGTAGCTAGGACTCTCGGTGCGTATTTGATTCATGAACCCCCGGGTAGAAAGGCTGTCCGCGCCCTGCCTTGGTTCCTGGGTAGACCGGCTGTCCACGGCCGGACTCGGTACCTGGCTTCTGACGGCTGGGGTAGACCAGGTGTCCGCGCTCGGACTTAGTTCCTGACGACGGAACCTGCGGGTAGACCTGCTGTCCGCGGCCGGCCTGTCCGGGGCCCTCCAAGTATCAAAAAGGACACCTTCACTCCAGTGCGGGTAAAGGCAGGGAGTAGCTAGGACTCTTTATAACTAGGGGCGTACGTAACTGGCTGCCGAGCCCGTGGCTAGACCTGTTCCGCCGCGGCCGGCCTGTCCGGGGCCCTCCAAGTATCAAAAAGGAGACCTTCACTCCAGTGCGGGTAAAGGCAGGGAGTAGCTAGGACTCTCGGTGCGTATTTGATTCATGAACCCCCGGGTAGAAAGGCTGTCCGCGCCCTGCCTTGGTTCCTGGGTAGACCGGCTGTCCACGGCCGGACTCGGTACCTGGCTTCTGACGGCTGGGGTAGACCATGTGTCCGCCGTCGGACTTAGTTCCTGACGACGGAACCTGCGGGTAGACCTGCTGTCCGCGGCCGGCCTGTCCGGGGCCCTCCAAGTATCAAAAAGGACACCTTCACTCCAGTGCGGGTAAAGGCAGGGAGTAGCTAGGACTCTTTATAACTAGGGGCGTACGTAACTGGCTGCCGAGCCCGTGGCTAGACCTGTTCCGCCGCGGCCGGCCTGTCCGGGGCCCTCCAAGTATCAAAAAGGAGACCTTCACTCCAGTGCGGGTAAAGGCAGGGAGTAGCTAGGACTCTCGGTGCGTATTTGATTCATGAACCCCTGGGTAGACCGGCTGTCCGCGCCCTGCCTTGGTTCCCGGTAGACCGGCTGTCCACGGCCGGACTCGGTACCTGGCCGCTGACGGCTGGGGTAGACCAGGTGTCCGCGCTCGGACTTAGTTCCTGACGACGGAACCTGCGGGTAGACCGGCTGTCCGCGGCCGGCCTGTCCGGGGCCCTCCAAGTATGAAAAAGAGACCTTCACTCCAGTGCGGGTAAAGGCAGGGAGTAGCTAGGACTCTCGGTGCGTATTTGATTCATGAACCCCTGGGTAGACCGGCTGTCCGCGCCCTGGCTTGTTTCCCGGGTAGACCGGCTGTCCACGGCCGGACTCGGTTCCTGCCCGCTGACGGCTGGGGTAGACCAGGTGTCCGCGCTCGGACTTAGTTCCTGACGACGGAACCTGCGTGTAGACCTGCTGTCCACGGCCGGCCTGTCCGGGGCCCTCCAAGTTTCAAAAAGGAGACCTTCACTCCAGTGCGGGTAAAGGCAGGGAGTAGCTAGGACTCTCGGTGCGTATTTGATTCATGAACCCCTGGGTAGACCAGGTGTCAGCGCCCTGCCTTGGTTCCTGGGTAGACCGGCTGTCCGCGGCCGGCCTGTCCGGGGCCCTCCAAGTATGAAAAAGAGACCTTCACTCCAGTGCGGGTAAAGGCAGGGAGTAGCTAGGACTCTCGGTGCGTATTTGATTCATGAACCCCTGGGTAGACCGGCTGTCCGCGCCCTGCCTTGGTTCCCGGGTAGACCGGCTGTCCACGGCCGGACTCGGTTCCTGCTCGCTGACGGCTGGGGTAGACCAGGTGTCCGCGCTCGGACTTAGTTCCTGACGACGGAACCTGCGGGTAGACCTGCTTTCCGCGGCCGGCCTGACCGGGGCCCTGCAAGTATCAAAAAGGAGACCTTCACTCCAGTGCGGGTAAAGGCAGGGAGTAGCTAGGACTCTCGGTGCGTATTTGATTCATGAACCCCCGGGTAGAAAGGCTGTCCGCGCCCTGCCTTGGTTCCTGGGTAGACCGGCTGTCCACGGCCGGACTCGGTACCTGGCTTCTGACGGCTGGGGTAGACCAGGTGTCCGCGCTCGGACTTAGTTCCTGACGACGGAACCTGCGGGTAGACCTGCTGTCCGCGGCCGGCCTGTCCGGGGCCCTCCAAGTATCAAAAAGGAGACCTTCACTCCAGTGCGGGTAAAGGCAGGGAGTAGCTAGGACTCTCTTTAACTGGGGGCGTATGTAGCTGGCTGCCGAGCCCGTGGCTAGACCTGTTCCCCCGCAGCCGGCCTGTCCGGGGCCCTCCAAGTATCAAAAAGGAGACCTTCACTCCAGTGCGGGTAAAGGCAGGGAGTAGCTAGGACTCTCGGTGCGTATTTGATTCATGAACCCCTGGGTAGACCGGCTGTCCGCGCCCTGGCTTGGTTCCCGGGTAGACCGGTGTCCACAGCCGGACTCCGTACCTGGCCGCTGACGGCTGGGGTAGACCAGGTGTCCGCGCTCGGACTTAGTTCCTGACGACGGAACCTGCGGGTAGACCTGCTGTCCGCGGCCGGCCTGTCCGGGGCCCTCCAAGTATCAAAAAGGAGACCTTCACTCCAGTGCGGGTAAAGGCAGGGAGTAGCTAGGACTCTTTATAACTAGGGGCGTACGTAACTGGCTGCCGAGCCCGTGGCTAGACCTGTTCCGCCGCGGCCGGCCTGTCCGGGGCCCTCCAAGTATGAAAAAGGACACCTTCACTCCAGTGCGGGTAAAGGCAGGGAGTAGCTAGGACTCTCGGTGCGTATTTGATTCATGAACCCCTGGGTAGACCGGCTGTCTGCGCCCTGCCTTGGTTCCCGGGTAGACCGGCTGTCCACGGCCGGACTCGGTACCTGGCTTCTGACGGCTGGGGTAGACCAGGTGTCCGCGCTCGGACTTAGTTCCTGACGACGGAACCTGCGGGTAGACCTGCTTTCCGCGGCCGGCCTGACCGGGTCCCTGCAAGTATCAAAAAGGAGACCTTCACTCCAGTGCGGGTAAAGGCAGGGAGTAGCTAGGACTCTCGGTGCGTATTTGATTCATGAACCCCCGGGTAGAAAGGCTGTCCGCGCCCTGCCTTGGTTCCTGGGTAGACCGGCTGTCCACGGCCGGACTCGGTACCTGGCTTCTGACGGCTGGGGTAGACCAGGTGTCCGCGCTCGGACTTAGTTCCTGACGACGGAACCTGCGGGTAGACCTGCTGTCCGCGGCCGGCCTGTCCGGGGCCCTCCAAGTATCAAAAAGGACACCTTCACTCCAGTGCGGGTAAAGGCAGGGAGTAGCTAGGACTCTTTATAACTAGGGGCGTACGTAACTGGCTGCCGAGCCCGTGGCTAGACCTGTTCCGCCGCGGCCGGCCTGTCCGGGGCCCTCCAAGTATCAAAAAGGAGACCTTCACTCCAGTGCGGGTAAAGGCAGGGAGTAGCTAGGACTCTCGGTGCGTATTTGATTCATGAACCCCCGGGTAGAAAGGCTGTCCGCGCCCTGCCTTGGTTCCTGGGTAGACCGGCTGTCCACGGCCGGACTCGGTACCTGGCTTCTGACGGCTGGGGTAGACCATGTGTCCGCCGTCGGACTTAGTTCCTGACGACGGAACCTGCGGGTAGACCTGCTGTCCGCGGCCGGCCTGTCCGGGGCCCTCCAAGTATCAAAAAGGACACCTTCACTCCAGTGCGGGTAAAGGCAGGGAGTAGCTAGGACTCTTTATAACTAGGGGCGTACGTAACTGGCTGCCGAGCCCGTGGCTAGACCTGTTCCGCCGCGGCCGGCCTGTCCGGGGCCCTCCAAGTATCAAAAAGGAGACCTTCACTCCAGTGCGGGTAAAGGCAGGGAGTAGCTAGGACTCTCGGTGCGTATTTGATTCATGAACCCCTGGGTAGACCGGCTGTCCGCGCCCTGCCTTGGTTCCCGGTAGACCGGCTGTCCACGGCCGGACTCGGTACCTGGCCGCTGACGGCTGGGGTAGACCAGGTGTCCGCGCTCGGACTTAGTTCCTGACGACGGAACCTGCGGGTAGACCGGCTGTCCGCGGCCGGCCTGTCCGGGGCCCTCCAAGTATGAAAAAGAGACCTTCACTCCAGTGCGGGTAAAGGCAGGGAGTAGCTAGGACTCTCGGTGCGTATTTGATTCATGAACCCCTGGGTAGACCGGCTGTCCGCGCCCTGGCTTGTTTCCCGGGTAGACCGGCTGTCCATGGCCGGACTCGGTTCCTGCCCGCTGACGGCTGGGGTAGACCAGGTGTCCGCGCTCGGACTTAGTTCCTGACGACGGAACCTGCGTGTAGACCTGCTGTCCACGGCCGGCCTGTCCGGGGCCCTCCAAGTTTCAAAAAGGAGACCTTCACTCCAGTGCGGGTAAAGGCAGGGAGTAGCTAGGACTCTCGGTGCGTATTTGATTCATGAACCCCTGGGTAGACCAGGTGTCAGCGCCCTGCCTTGGTTCCTGGGTAGACCGGCTGTCCGCGGCCGGCCTGTCCGGGGCCCTCCAAGTATCAAAAAGGAGACCTTCACTCCAGTGCGGGTAAAGGCAGGGAGTAGCTAGGACTCTCGGTGCGTATTTGATTCATGAACCCCTGGGTAGACCGGCTGTCCGCGCCCTGCCTTGGTTCCCGGGTAGACCGGCTGTCCACGGCCGGACTCGGTTCCTGCTTGCTGACGGCTGGGGTAGACCAGGTGTCCGCGCTCGGACTTAGTTCCTGACGACGGAACCTGCGGGTAGACCTGCTTTCCGCGGCCGGCCTGACCGGGGCCCTGCAAGTATCAAAAAGGAGACCTTCACTCCAGTGCGGGTAAAGGCAGGGAGTAGCTAGGACTCTTTATAACTAGGGGCGTACGTAACTGGCTGCCGAGCCCGTGGCTAGACCTGTTCCGCCGCGGCCGGCCTGTCCGGGGCCCTCCAAGTATCAAAAAGGAGACCTTCACTCCAGTGCGGGTAAAGGCAGGGAGTAGCTAGGACTCTCGGTGCGTATTTGATTCATGAACCCCCGGGTAGAAAGGCTGTCCGCGCCCTGCCTTGGTTCCTGGGTAGACCGGCTGTCCACGGCCGGACTCGGTACCTGGCTTCTGACGGCTGGGGTAGACCAGGTGTCCGCGCTCGGACTTAGTTCCTGACGACGGAACCTGCGGGTAGACCGGCTGTCCGCGGCCGGCCTGTCCGGGGCCCTCCAAGTATGAAAAAGAGACCTTCACTCCAGTGCGGGTAAAGGCAGGGAGTAGCTAGGACTCTCGGTGCGTATTTGATTCATGAACCCCTGGGTAGACCGGCTGTCCGCGCCCTGGCTTGTTTCCCGGGTAGACCGGCTGTCCACGGCCGGACTCGGTTCCTGCCCGCTGACGGCTGGGGTAGACCAGGTGTCCGCGCTCGGACTTAGTTCCTGACGACGGAACCTGCGGGTAGACCTGCTGTCTGCACCGGCCTGTCCGAGGCCCTCCAAGTATCAAAAAGGAGACCTTCACTCCAGTGCAGGTAAAGGCAGGGAGTAGCTAGGACTCTCGGTGCGTATTTGATTCATGAACCCCTGGGTAGACCGGCTGTCCGCGCCCTGGCTTGGTTCCCAGTAGACCGGTGTCCACAGCCGGACTCCGTACCTGGCCGCTGACGGCTGGGGTAGACCAGGTGTCCGCGCTCGGACTTAGTTCCTGACGACGGAACCTGCGGGTAGACCTGCTGTCCGCGGCCGGCCTGTCCGGGGCCCTCCAAGTATCAAAAAGGAGACCTTCACTCCAGTGCGGGTAAAGGCAGGGAGTAGCTAGGACTCTTTATAACTAGGGGCGTACGTAACTGGCTGCCGAGCCCGTGGCTAGACCTGTTCCGCCGCGGCCGGCCTGTCCGGGGCCCTCCAAGTATGAAAAAGGACACCTTCACTCCAGTGCGGGTAAAGGCAGGGAGTAGCTAGGACTCTCGGTGCGTATTTGATTCATGAACCCCCGGGTAGAAAGGCTGTCCGCGCCCTGCCTTGGTTCCTGGGTAGACCGGCTGTCCACGGCCGGACTCGGTACCTGGCTTCTGACGGCTGGGGTAGACCATGTGTCCGCCGTCGGACTTAGTTCCTGACGACGGAACCTGCGGGTAGACCTGCTGTCCGCGGCCGGCCTGTCCGGGGCCCTCCAAGTATCAAAAAGGACACCTTCACTCCAGTGCGGGTAAAGGCAGGGAGTAGCTAGGACTCTTTATAACTAGGGGCGTACGTAACTGGCTGCCGAGCCCGTGGCTAGACCTGTTCCGCCGCGGCCGGCCTGTCCGGGGCCCTCCAAGTATCAAAAAGGAGACCTTCACTCCAGTGCGGGTAAAGGCAGGGAGTAGCTAGGACTCTCGGTGCGTATTTGATTCATGAACCCCTGGGTAGACCGGCTGTCCGCGCCCTGCCTTGGTTCCCGGTAGACCGGCTGTCCACGGCCGGACTCGGTACCTGGCCGCTGACGGCTGGGGTAGACCAGGTGTCCGCGCTCGGACTTAGTTCCTGACGACGGAACCTGCGGGTAGACCGGCTGTCCGCGGCCGGCCTGTCCGGGGCCCTCCAAGTATGAAAAAGAGACCTTCACTCCAGTGCGGGTAAAGGCAGGGAGTAGCTAGGACTCTCGGTGCGTATTTGATTCATGAACCCCTGGGTAGACCGGCTGTCCGCGCCCTGGCTTGTTTCCCGGGTAGACCGGCTGTCCATGGCCGGACTCGGTTCCTGCCCGCTGACGGCTGGGGTAGACCAGGTGTCCGCGCTCGGACTTAGTTCCTGACGACGGAACCTGCGTGTAGACCTGCTGTCCACGGCCGGCCTGTCCGGGGCCCTCCAAGTTTCAAAAAGGAGACCTTCACTCCAGTGCGGGTAAAGGCAGGGAGTAGCTAGGACTCTCGGTGCGTATTTGATTCATGAACCCCTGGGTAGACCAGGTGTCAGCGCCCTGCCTTGGTTCCTGGGTAGACCGGCTGTCCGCGGCCGGCCTGTCCGGGGCCCTCCAAGTATCAAAAAGGAGACCTTCACTCCAGTGCGGGTAAAGGCAGGGAGTAGCTAGGACTCTCGGTGCGTATTTGATTCATGAACCCCTGGGTAGACCGGCTGTCCGCGCCCTGCCTTGGTTCCCGGGTAGACCGGCTGTCCACGGCCGGACTCGGTTCCTGCTCGCTGACGGCTGGGGTAGACCAGGTGTCCGCGCTCGGACTTAGTTCCTGACGACGGAACCTGCGGGTAGACCTGCTTTCCGCGGCCGGCCTGACCGGGGCCCTGCAAGTATCAAAAAGGAGACCTTCACTCCAGTGCGGGTAAAGGCAGGGAGTAGCTAGGACTCTTTATAACTAGGGGCGTACGTAACTGGCTGCCGAGCCCGTGGCTAGACCTGTTCCGCCGCAGCCGGCCTGTCCGGGGCCCTCCAAGTATCAAAAAGGAGACCTTCACTCCAGTGCGGGTAAAGGCAGGGAGTAGCTAGGACTCTCGGTGCGTATTTGATTCATGAACCCCCGGGTAGAAAGGCTGTCTGCGCCCTGCCTTGGTTCCTGGGTAGACCGGCTGTCCACGGCCGGACTCGGTACCTGGCTTCTGACGGCTGGGGTAGACCAGGTGTCCGCGCTCGGACTTAGTTCCTGACGACGGAACCTGCGGGTAGACCGGCTGTCCGCGGCCGGCCTGTCCGGGGCCCTCCAAGTATGAAAAAGAGACCTTCACTCCAGTGCGGGTAAAGGCAGGGAGTAGCTAGGACTCTCGGTGCGTATTTGATTCATGAACCCCTGGGTAGACCGGCTGTCCGCGCCCTGGCTTGTTTCCCGGGTAGACCGGCTGTCCACGGCCGGACTCGGTTCCTGCCCGCTGACGGCTGGGGTAGACCAGGTGTCCGCGCTCGGACTTAGTTCCTGACGACGGAACCTGCGGGTAGACCTGCTGTCTGCACCGGCCTGTCCGAGGCCCTCCAAGTATCAAAAAGGAGACCTTCACTCCAGTGCAGGTAAAGGCAGGGAGTAGCTAGGACTCTCGGTGCGTATTTGATTCATGAACCCCTGGGTAGACCGGCTGTCCGCGCCCTGGCTTGGTTCCCAGTAGACCGGTGTCCACAGCCGGACTCCGTACCTGGCCGCTGACGGCTGGGGTAGACCAGGTGTCCGCGCTCGGACTTAGTTCCTGACGACGGAACCTGCGGGTAGACCTGCTGTCCGCGGCCGGCCTGTCCGGGGCCCTCCAAGTATCAAAAAGGAGACCTTCACTCCAGTGCGGGTAAAGGCAGGGAGTAGCTAGGACTCTTTATAACTAGGGGCGTACGTAACTGGCTGCCGAGCCCGTGGCTAGACCTGTTCCGCCGCGGCCGGCCTGTCCGGGGCCCTCCAAGTATGAAAAAGGACACCTTCACTCCAGTGCGGGTAAAGGCAGGGAGTAGCTAGGACTCTCGGTGCGTATTTGATTCATGAACCCCCGGGTAGAAAGGCTGTCCGCGCCCTGCCTTGGTTCCTGGGTAGACCGGCTGTCCACGGCCGGACTCGGTACCTGGCTTCTGACGGCTGGGGTAGACCAGGTGTCCGCGCTCGGACTTAGTTCCTGACGACGGAACCTGCGGGTAGACCTGCTGTCCGCGGCCGGCCTGTCCGGGGCCCTCCAAGTATCAAAAAGGAGACCTTCACTCCAGTGCGGGTAAAGGCAGGGAGTAGCTAGGACTCTTTATAACTAGGGGCGTACGTAACTGGCTGCCGAGCCCGTGGCTAGACCTGTTCCGCCGCGGCCGGCCTGTCCGGGGCCCTCCAAGTATGAAAAAGGACACCTTCACTCCAGTGCGGGTAAAGGCAGGGAGTAGCTAGGACTCTCGGTGCGTATTTGATTCATGAACCCCCGGGTAGAAAGGCTGTCCGCGCCCTGCCTTGGTTCCTGGGTAGACCGGCTGTCCACGGCCGGACTCGGTACCTGGCTTCTGACGGCTGGGGTAGACCAGGTGTCCGCGCTCGGACTTAGTTCCTGACGACGGAACCTGCGGGTAGACCTGCTGTCCGCGGCCGGCCTGTCCGGGGCCCTCCAAGTATCAAAAAGGAGACCTTCACTCCAGTGCGGGTAAAGGCAGGGAGTAGCTAGGACTCTCGGTGCGTATTTGATTCATGAACCCCTGGGTAGACCAGGTGTCAGCGCCCTGCCTTGGTTCCTGGGTAGACCGGCTGTCCGCGGCCGGCCTGTCCGGGGCCCTCCAAGTATCAAAAAGGAGACCTTCACTCCAGTGCGGGTAAAGGCAGGGAGTAGCTAGGACTCTCGGTGCGTATTTGATTCATGAACCCCTGGGTAGACCGGCTGTCCGCGCCCTGCCTTGGTTCCCGGGTAGACCGGCTGTCCACGGCCGGACTCGGTTCCTGCTCGCTGACGGCTGGGGTAGACCAGGTGTCCGCGCTCGGACTTAGTTCCTGACGACGGAACCTGCGGGTAGACCTGCTGTCCGCGGCCGGCCTGACCGGGGCCCTGCAAGTATCAAAAAGGAGACCTTCACTCCAGTGCGGGTAAAGGCAGGGAGTAGCTAGGACTCTCGGTGCGTATTTGATTCATGAACCCCCGGGTAGAAAGGCTGTCCGCGCCCTGCCTTGGTTCCTGGGTAGACCGGCTGTCCACGGCCGGACTCGGTACCTGGCTTCTGACGGCTGGGGTAGACCAGGTGTCCGCGCTCGGACTTAGTTCCTGACGACGGAACCTGCGGGTAGACCTGCTGTCCGCGGCCGGCCTGTCCGGGGCCCTCCAAGTATCAAAAAGGAGACCTTCACTCCAGTGCGGGTAAAGGCAGGGAGTAGCTAGGACTCTCTTTAACTGGGGGCGTATGTAGCTGGCTGCCGAGCCCGTGGCTAGACCTGTTCCCCCGCAGCCGGCCTGTCCGGGGCCCTCCAAGTATCAAAAAGGAGACCTTCACTCCAGTGCGGGTAAAGGCAGGGAGTAGCTAGGACTCTCGGTGCGTATTTGATTCATGAACCCCTGGGTAGACCGGCTGTCCGCGCCCTGGCTTGGTTCCCGGGTAGACCGGTGTCCACAGCCGGACTCCGTACCTGGCCGCTGACGGCTGGGGTAGACCAGGTGTCCGCGCTCGGACTTAGTTCCTGACGACGGAACCTGCGGGTAGACCTGCTGTCCGCGGCCGGCCTGTCCGGGGCCCTCCAAGTATCAAAAAGGAGACCTTCACTCCAGTGCGGGTAAAGGCAGGGAGTAGCTAGGACTCTTTATAACTAGGGGCGTACGTAACTGGCTGCCGAGCCCGTGGCTAGACCTGTTCCGCCGCGGCCGGCCTGTCCGGGGCCCTCCAAGTATGAAAAAGGACACCTTCACTCCACTGCGGGTAAAGGCAGGGAGTAGCTAGGACTCTCGGTGCGTATTTGATTCATGAACCCCTGGGTAGACCGGCTGTCTGCGCCCTGCCTTGGTTCCCGGGTAGACCGGCTGTCCACGGCCGGACTCGGTACCTGGCTTCTGACGGCTGGGGTAGACCAGGTGTCCGCGCTCGGACTTAGTTCCTGACGACGGAACCTGCGGGTAGACCTGCTTTCCGCGGCCGGCCTGACCGGGTCCCTGCAAGTATCAAAAAGGAGACCTTCACTCCAGTGCGGGTAAAGGCAGGGAGTAGCTAGGACTCTCGGTGCGTATTTGATTCATGAACCCCCGGGTAGAAAGGCTGTCCGCGCCCTGCCTTGGTTCCTGGGTAGACCGGCTGTCCACGGCCGGACTCGGTACCTGGCTTCTGACGGCTGGGGTAGACCAGGTGTCCGCGCTCGGACTTAGTTCCTGACGACGGAACCTGCGGGTAGACCTGCTGTCCGCGGCCGGCCTGTCCGGGGCCCTCCAAGTATCAAAAAGGACACCTTCACTCCAGTGCGGGTAAAGGCAGGGAGTAGCTAGGACTCTTTATAACTAGGGGCGTACGTAACTGGCTGCCGAGCCCGTGGCTAGACCTGTTCCGCCGCGGCCGGCCTGTCCGGGGCCCTCCAAGTATCAAAAAGGAGACCTTCACTCCAGTGCGGGTAAAGGCAGGGAGTAGCTAGGACTCTCGGTGCGTATTTGATTCATGAACCCCCGGGTAGAAAGGCTGTCCGCGCCCTGCCTTGGTTCCTGGGTAGACCGGCTGTCCACGGCCGGACTCGGTACCTGGCTTCTGACGGCTGGGGTAGACCATGTGTCCGCCGTCGGACTTAGTTCCTGACGACGGAACCTGCGGGTAGACCTGCTGTCCGCGGCCGGCCTGTCCGGGGCCCTCCAAGTATCAAAAAGGACACCTTCACTCCAGTGCGGGTAAAGGCAGGGAGTAGCTAGGACTCTTTATAACTAGGGGCGTACGTAACTGGCTGCCGAGCCCGTGGCTAGACCTGTTCCGCCGCGGCCGGCCTGTCCGGGGCCCTCCAAGTATCAAAAAGGAGACCTTCACTCCAGTGCGGGTAAAGGCAGGGAGTAGCTAGGACTCTCGGTGCGTATTTGATTCATGAACCCCTGGGTAGACCGGCTGTCCGCGCCCTGCCTTGGTTCCCGGTAGACCGGCTGTCCACGGCCGGACTCGGTACCTGGCCGCTGACGGCTGGGGTAGACCAGGTGTCCGCGCTCGGACTTAGTTCCTGACGACGGAACCTGCGGGTAGACCGGCTGTCCGCGGCCGGCCTGTCCGGGGCCCTCCAAGTATCAAAAAGAGACCTTCACTCCAGTGCGGGTAAAGGCAGGGAGTAGCTAGGACTCTCGGTGCGTATTTGATTCATGAACCCCTGGGTAGACCGGCTGTCCGCGCCCTGGCTTGTTTCCCGGGTAGACCGGCTGTCCATGGCCGGACTCGGTTCCTGCCCGCTGACGGCTGGGGTAGACCAGGTGTCCGCGCTCGGACTTAGTTCCTGACGACGGAACCTGCGTGTAGACCTGCTGTCCACGGCCGGCCTGTCCGGGGCCCTCCAAGTTTCAAAAAGGAGACCTTCACTCCAGTGCGGGTAAAGGCAGGGAGTAGCTAGGACTCTCGGTGCGTATTTGATTCATGAACCCCTGGGTAGACCAGGTGTCAGCGCCCTGCCTTGGTTCCTGGGTAGACCGGCTGTCCGCGGCCGGCCTGTCCGGGGCCCTCCAAGTATCAAAAAGGAGACCTTCACTCCAGTGCGGGTAAAGGCAGGGAGTAGCTAGGACTCTCGGTGCGTATTTGATTCATGAACCCCTGGGTAGACCGGCTGTCCGCGCCCTGCCTTGGTTCCCGGGTAGACCGGCTGTCCACGGCCGGACTCGGTTCCTGCTCGCTGACGGCTGGGGTAGACCAGGTGTCCGCGCTCGGACTTAGTTCCTGACGACGGAACCTGCGGGTAGACCTGCTTTCCGCGGCCGGCCTGACCGGGGCCCTGCAAGTATCAAAAAGGAGACCTTCACTCCAGTGCGGGTAAAGGCAGGGAGTAGCTAGGACTCTCGGTGCGTATTTGATTCATGAACCCCCGGGTAGAAAGGCTGTCCGCGCCCTGCCTTGGTTCCTGGGTAGACCGGCTGTCCACGGCCGGACTCGGTACCTGGCTTCTGACGGCTGGGGTAGACCAGGTGTCCGCGCTCGGACTTAGTTCCTGACGACGGAACCTGCGGGTAGACCTGCTGTCCGCGGCCGGCCTGTCCGGGGCCCTCCAAGTATCAAAAAGGAGACCTTCACTCCAGTGCGGGTAAAGGCAGGGAGTAGCTAGGACTCTTTATAACTAGGGGCGTACGTAACTGGCTGCCGAGCCCGTGGCTAGACCTGTTCCGCCGCGGCCGGCCTGTCCGGGGCCCTCCAAGTATCAAAAAGGAGACCTTCACTCCAGTGCGGGTAAAGGCAGGGAGTAGCTAGGACTCTCGGTGCGTATTTGATTCATGAACCCCCGGGTAGAAAGGCTGTCCGCGCCCTGCCTTGGTTCCTGGGTAGACCGGCTGTCCACGGCCGGACTCGGTACCTGGCTTCTGACGGCTGGGGTAGACCAGGTGTCCGCGCTCGGACTTAGTTCCTGACGACGGAACCTGCGGGTAGACCGGCTGTCCGCGGCCGGCCTGTCCGGGGCCCTCCAAGTATGAAAAAGAGACCTTCACTCCAGTGCGGGTAAAGGCAGGGAGTAGCTAGGACTCTCGGTGCGTATTTGATTCATGAACCCCTGGGTAGACCGGCTGTCCGCGCCCTGGCTTGTTTCCCGGGTAGACCGGCTGTCCACGGCCGGACTCGGTTCCTGCCCGCTGACGGCTGGGGTAGACCAGGTGTCCGCGCTCGGACTTAGTTCCTGACGACGGAACCTGCGGGTAGACCTGCTGTCTGCACCGGCCTGTCCGAGGCCCTCCAAGTATCAAAAAGGAGACCTTCACTCCAGTGCAGGTAAAGGCAGGGAGTAGCTAGGACTCTCGGTGCGTATTTGATTCATGAACCCCTGGGTAGACCGGCTGTCCGCGCCCTGGCTTGGTTCCCAGTAGACCGGTGTCCACAGCCGGACTCCGTACCTGGCCGCTGACGGCTGGGGTAGACCAGGTGTCCGCGCTCGGACTTAGTTCCTGACGACGGAACCTGCGGGTAGACCTGCTGTCCGCGGCCGGCCTGTCCGGGGCCCTCCAAGTATCAAAAAGGAGACCTTCACTCCAGTGCGGGTAAAGGCAGGGAGTAGCTAGGACTCTCGGTGCGTATTTGATTCATGAACCCCTGGGTAGACCGGCTGTCTGCGCCCTGCCTTGGTTCCCGGGTAGACCGGCTGTCCACGGCCGGACTCGGTACCTGGCTTCTGACGGCTGGGGTAGACCAGGTGTCCGCGCTCGGACTTAGTTCCTGACGACGGAACCTGCGGGTAGACCTGCTTTCCGCGGCCGGCCTGACCGGGTCCCTGCAAGTATCAAAAAGGAGACCTTCACTCCAGTGCAGGTAAAGGCAGGGAGTAGCTAGGACTCTCGGTGCGTATTTGATTCATGAACCCCCGGGTAGAAAGGCTGTCCGCGCCCTGCCTTGGTTCCTGGGTAGACCGGCTGTCCACGGCCGGACTCGGTACCTGGCTTCTGACGGCTGGGGTAGACCAGGTGTCCGCGCTCGGACTTAGTTCCTGACGACGGAACCTGCGGGTAGACCTGCTGTCCGCGGCCGGCCTGTCCGGGGCCCTCCAAGTATCAAAAAGGACACCTTCACTCCAGTGCGGGTAAAGGCAGGGAGTAGCTAGGACTCTTTATAACTAGGGGCGTACGTAACTGGCTGCCGAGCCCGTGGCTAGACCTGTTCCGCCGCGGCCGGCCTGTCCGGGGCCCTCCAAGTATCAAAAAGGAGACCTTCACTCCAGTGCGGGTAAAGGCAGGGAGTAGCTAGGACTCTCGGTGCGTATTTGATTCATGAACCCCCGGGTAGAAAGGCTGTCCGCGCCCTGCCTTGGTTCCTGGGTAGACCGGCTGTCCACGGCCGGACTCGGTACCTGGCTTCTGACGGCTGGGGTAGACCATGTGTCCGCCGTCGGACTTAGTTCCTGACGACGGAACCTGCGGGTAGACCTGCTGTCCGCGGCCGGCCTGTCCGGGGCCCTCCAAGTATCAAAAAGGACACCTTCACTCCAGTGCGGGTAAAGGCAGGGAGTAGCTAGGACTCTTTATAACTAGGGGCGTACGTAACTGGCTGCCGAGCCCGTGGCTAGACCTGTTCCGCCGCGGCCGGCCTGTCCGGGGCCCTCCAAGTATCAAAAAGGAGACCTTCACTCCAGTGCGGGTAAAGGCAGGGAGTAGCTAGGACTCTCGGTGCGTATTTGATTCATGAACCCCTGGGTAGACCGGCTGTCCGCGCCCTGCCTTGGTTCCCGGTAGACCGGCTGTCCACGGCCGGACTCGGTACCTGGCCGCTGACGGCTGGGGTAGACCAGGTGTCCGCGCTCGGACTTAGTTCCTGACGACGGAACCTGCGGGTAGACCGGCTGTCCGCGGCCGGCCTGTCCGGGGCCCTCCAAGTATGAAAAAGAGACCTTCACTCCAGTGCGGGTAAAGGCAGGGAGTAGCTAGGACTCTCGGTGCGTATTTGATTCATGAACCCCTGGGTAGACCAGGTGTCAGCGCCCTGCCTTGGTTCCTGGGTAGACCGGCTGTCCGCGGCCGGCCTGTCCGGGGCCCTCCAAGTATCAAAAAGGAGACCTTCACTCCAGTGCGGGTAAAGGCAGGGAGTAGCTAGGACTCTCGGTGCGTATTTGATTCATGAACCCCTGGGTAGACCAGGTGTCAGCGCCCTGCCTTGGTTCCTGGGTAGACCGGCTGTCCGCGGCCGGCCTGTCCGGGGCCCTCCAAGTATCAAAAAGGAGACCTTCACTCCAGTGCGGGTAAAGGCAGGGAGTAGCTAGGACTCTCGGTGCGTATTTGATTCATGAACCCCTGGGTAGACCGGCTGTCCGCGCCCTGCCTTGGTTCCCGGGTAGACCGGCTGTCCACGGCCGGACTCGGTTCCTGCCCGCTGACGGCTGGGGTAGACCAGGTGTCCGCGCTCGGACTTAGTTCCTGACGACGGAACCTGAGGGTAGACCTGCTTTCCGCGGCCGGCCTGACCGGGGCCCTGCAAGTATCAAAAAGGAGACCTTCACTCCAGTGCGGGTAAAGGCAGGGAGTAGCTAGGACTCTCGGTGCGTATTTGATTCATGAACCCCCGGGTAGAAAGGCTGTCCGCGCCCTGCCTTGGTTCCTGGGTAGACCGGCTGTCCACGGCCGGACTCGGTACCTGGCTTCTGACGGCTGGGGTAGACCAGGTGTCCGCGCTCGGACTTAGTTCCTGACGACGGAACCTGCGGGTAGACCTGCTGTCCGCGGCCGGCCTGTCCGGGGCCCTCCAAGTATCAAAAAGGAGACCTTCACTCCAGTGCGGGTAAAGGCAGGGAGTAGCTAGGACTCTCTTTAACTGGGGGCGTATGTAGCTGGCTGCCGAGCCCGTGGCTAGACCTGTTCCCCCGCAGCCGGCCTGTCCGGGGCCCTCCAAGTATCAAAAAGGAGACCTTCACTCCAGTGCGGGTAAAGGCAGGGAGTAGCTAGGACTCTCGGTGCGTATTTGATTCATGAACCCCTGGGTAGACCGGCTGTCCGCGCCCTGGCTTGGTTCCCGGTAGACCGGCTGTCCACGGCCGGACTCCGTACCTGGCTTCTGACGGCTGGGGTAGACCAGGTGTCCGCGCTCGGACTTAGTTCCTGACGACGGAACCTGCGGGTAGACCTGCTGTCTGCACCGGCCTGTCCGAGGCCCTCCAAGTATCAAAAAGGAGACCTTCACTCCAGTGCGGGTAAAGGCAGGGAGTAGCTAGGACTCTCGGTGCGTATTTGATTCATGAACCCCTGGGTAGACCGGCTGTCCGCGCCCTGCCTTGGTTCCCGGTAGACCGGCTGTCCACGGCCGGACTCGGTACCTGGCTTCTGACGGCTGGGGTAGACCAGGTGTCCGCGCTCGGACTTAGTTCCTGACGACGGAACCTGCGGGTAGACCTGCTGTCCGCGGCCGGCCTGTCCGGGGCCCTCCAAGTATCAAAAAGGAGACCTTCACTCCAGTGCGGGTAAAGGCAGGGAGTAGCTAGGACTCTTTATAACTAGGGGCGTACGTAACTGGCTGCCGAGCCCGTGGCTAGACCTGTTCCGCCGCGGCCGGCCTGTCCGGGGCCCTCCAAGTATGAAAAAGGACACCTTCACTCCACTGCGGGTAAAAGGTGTCCGCGCTCGGACTTAGTTCCTGACGACGGAACCTGCGGGTAGACCTGCTGTCCGCGGCCGGCCTGTCCGGGGCCCTCCAAGTATCAAAAAGGAGACCTTCACTCCAGTGCGGGTAAAGGCAGGGAGTAGCTAGGACTCTTTATAACTAGGGGCGTACGTAACTGGCTGCCGAGCCCGTGGCTAGACCTGTTCCGCCGCGGCCGGCCTGTCCGGGGCCCTCCAAGTATGAAAAAGGACACCTTCACTCCACTGCGGGTAAAGGCAGGGAGTAGCTAGGACTCTCGGTGCGTATTTGATTCATGAACCCCTGGGTAGACCGGCTGTCTGCGCCCTGCCTTGGTTCCCGGGTAGACCGGCTGTCCACGGCCGGACTCGGTACCTGGCTTCTGACGGCTGGGGTAGACCAGGTGTCCGCGCTCGGACTTAGTTCCTGACGACGGAACCTGCGGGTAGACCTGCTTTCCGCGGCCGGCCTGACCGGGTCCCTGCAAGTATCAAAAAGGAGACCTTCACTCCAGTGCGGGTAAAGGCAGGGAGTAGCTAGGACTCTCGGTGCGTATTTGATTCATGAACCCCCGGGTAGAAAGGCTGTCCGCGCCCTGCCTTGGTTCCTGGGTAGACCGGCTGTCCACGGCCGGACTCGGTACCTGGCTTCTGACGGCTGGGGTAGACCAGGTGTCCGCGCTCGGACTTAGTTCCTGACGACGGAACCTGCGGGTAGACCTGCTGTCCGCGGCCGGCCTGTCCGGGGCCCTCCAAGTATCAAAAAGGACACCTTCACTCCAGTGCGGGTAAAGGCAGGGAGTAGCTAGGACTCTTTATAACTAGGGGCGTACGTAACTGGCTGCCGAGCCCGTGGCTAGACCTGTTCCGCCGCGGCCGGCCTGTCCGGGGCCCTCCAAGTATCAAAAAGGAGACCTTCACTCCAGTGCGGGTAAAGGCAGGGAGTAGCTAGGACTCTCGGTGCGTATTTGATTCATGAACCCCCGGGTAGAAAGGCTGTCCGCGCCCTGCCTTGGTTCCTGGGTAGACCGGCTGTCCACGGCCGGACTCGGTACCTGGCTTCTGACGGCTGGGGTAGACCATGTGTCCGCCGTCGGACTTAGTTCCTGACGACGGAACCTGCGGGTAGACCTGCTGTCCGCGGCCGGCCTGTCCGGGGCCCTCCAAGTATCAAAAAGGACACCTTCACTCCAGTGCGGGTAAAGGCAGGGAGTAGCTAGGACTCTTTATAACTAGGGGCGTACGTAACTGGCTGCCGAGCCCGTGGCTAGACCTGTTCCGCCGCGGCCGGCCTGTCCGGGGCCCTCCAAGTATCAAAAAGGAGACCTTCACTCCAGTGCGGGTAAAGGCAGGGAGTAGCTAGGACTCTCGGTGCGTATTTGATTCATGAACCCCTGGGTAGACCGGCTGTCCGCGCCCTGCCTTGGTTCCCGGTAGACCGGCTGTCCACGGCCGGACTCGGTACCTGGCCGCTGACGGCTGGGGTAGACCAGGTGTCCGCGCTCGGACTTAGTTCCTGACGACGGAACCTGCGGGTAGACCGGCTGTCCGCGGCCGGCCTGTCCGGGGCCCTCCAAGTTTCAAAAAGGAGACCTTCACTCCAGTGCGGGTAAAGGCAGGGAGTAGCTAGGACTCTCGGTGCGTATTTGATTCATGAAACCCTGGGTAGACCAGGTGTCAGCGCCCTGCCTTGGTTCCTGGGTAGACCGGCTGTCCGCGGCCGGCCTGTCCGGGGCCCTCCAAGTATCAAAAAGGAGACCTTCACTCCAGTGCGGGTAAAGGCAGGGAGTAGCTAGGACTCTCGGTGCGTATTTGATTCATGAACCCCTGGGTAGACCGGCTGTCCGCGCCCTGGCTTGGTTCCCGGTAGACCGGCTGGCTACGGCCGGACTCCGTACCTGGCTTCTGACGGCTGGGGTAGACCAGGTGTCCGCGCTCGGACTTAGTTCCTGACGACGGAACCTGCGGGTAGACCTGCTGTCTGCACCGGCCTGTCCGAGGCCCTCCAAGTATCAAAAAGGAGACCTTCACTCCAGTGCAGGTAAAGGCAGGGAGTAGCTAGGACTCTCGGTGCGTATTTGATTCATGAACCCCTGGGTAGACCGGCTGTCCGCGCCCTGGCTTGGTTCCCGGGTAGACCGGTGTCCACAGCCGGACTCCGTACCTGGCCGCTGACGGCTGGGGTAGACCAGGTGTCCGCGCTCGGACTTAGTTCCTGAGGACGGAACCTGCGGGTAGACCTGCTGTCCGCGGCCGGCCTGACCGGGGCCCTGCAAGTATCAAAAAGGAGACCTTCACTCCAGTGCGGGTAAAGGCAGGGAGTAGCTAGGACTCTCGGTGCGTATTTGATTCATGAACCCCCGGGTAGAAAGGCTGTCCGCGCCCTGCCTTGGTTCCTGGGTAGACCGGCTGTCCACGGCCGGACTCGGTACCTGGCTTCTGACGGCTGGGGTAGACCAGGTGTCCGCGCTCGGACTTAGTTCCTGACGACGGAACCTGCGGGTAGACCTGCTGTCCGCGGCCGGCCTGTCCGGGGCCCTCCAAGTATCAAAAAGGAGACCTTCACTCCAGTGCGGGTAAAGGCAGGGAGTAGCTAGGACTCTCTTTAACTGGGGGCGTATGTAGCTGGCTGCCGAGCCCGTGGCTAGACCTGTTCCCCCGCAGCCGGCCTGTCCGGGGCCCTCCAAGTATCAAAAAGGAGACCTTCACTCCAGTGCGGGTAAAGGCAGGGAGTAGCTAGGACTCTCGGTGCGTATTTGATTCATGAACCCCTGGGTAGACCGGCTGTCCGCGCCCTGGCTTGGTTCCCGGGTAGACCGGTGTCCACAGCCGGACTCCGTACCTGGCCGCTGACGGCTGGGGTAGACCAGGTGTCCGCGCTCGGACTTAGTTCCTGACGACGGAACCTGCGGGTAGACCTGCTGTCCGCGGCCGGCCTGTCCGGGGCCCTCCAAGTATCAAAAAGGAGACCTTCACTCCAGTGCGGGTAAAGGCAGGGAGTAGCTAGGACTCTTTATAACTAGGGGCGTACGTAACTGGCTGCCGAGCCCGTGGCTAGACCTGTTCCGCCGCGGCCGGCCTGTCCGGGGCCCTCCAAGTATGAAAAAGGACACCTTCACTCCACTGCGGGTAAAGGCAGGGAGTAGCTAGGACTCTCGGTGCGTATTTGATTCATGAACCCCTGGGTAGACCGGCTGTCTGCGCCCTGCCTTGGTTCCCGGGTAGACCGGCTGTCCACGGCCGGACTCGGTACCTGGCTTCTGACGGCTGGGGTAGACCAGGTGTCCGCGCTCGGACTTAGTTCCTGACGACGGAACCTGCGGGTAGACCTGCTTTCCGCGGCCGGCCTGACCGGGTCCCTGCAAGTATCAAAAAGGAGACCTTCACTCCAGTGCGGGTAAAGGCAGGGAGTAGCTAGGACTCTCGGTGCGTATTTGATTCATGAACCCCCGGGTAGAAAGGCTGTCCGCGCCCTGCCTTGGTTCCTGGGTAGACCGGCTGTCCACGGCCGGACTCGGTACCTGGCTTCTGACGGCTGGGGTAGACCAGGTGTCCGCGCTCGGACTTAGTTCCTGACGACGGAACCTGCGGGTAGACCTGCTGTCCGCGGCCGGCCTGTCCGGGGCCCTCCAAGTATCAAAAAGGACACCTTCACTCCAGTGCGGGTAAAGGCAGGGAGTAGCTAGGACTCTTTATAACTAGGGGCGTACGTAACTGGCTGCCGAGCCCGTGGCTAGACCTGTTCCGCCGCGGCCGGCCTGTCCGGGGCCCTCCAAGTATCAAAAAGGAGACCTTCACTCCAGTGCGGGTAAAGGCAGGGAGTAGCTAGGACTCTCGGTGCGTATTTGATTCATGAACCCCCGGGTAGAAAGGCTGTCCGCGCCCTGCCTTGGTTCCTGGGTAGACCGGCTGTCCACGGCCGGACTCGGTACCTGGCTTCTGACGGCTGGGGTAGACCATGTGTCCGCCGTCGGACTTAGTTCCTGACGACGGAACCTGCGGGTAGACCTGCTGTCCGCGGCCGGCCTGTCCGGGGCCCTCCAAGTATCAAAAAGGACACCTTCACTCCAGTGCGGGTAAAGGCAGGGAGTAGCTAGGACTCTTTATAACTAGGGGCGTACGTAACTGGCTGCCGAGCCCGTGGCTAGACCTGTTCCGCCGCGGCCGGCCTGTCCGGGGCCCTCCAAGTATCAAAAAGGAGACCTTCACTCCAGTGCGGGTAAAGGCAGGGAGTAGCTAGGACTCTCGGTGCGTATTTGATTCATGAACCCCTGGGTAGACCGGCTGTCCGCGCCCTGCCTTGGTTCCCGGTAGACCGGCTGTCCACGGCCGGACTCGGTACCTGGCCGCTGACGGCTGGGGTAGACCAGGTGTCCGCGCTCGGACTTAGTTCCTGACGACGGAACCTGCGGGTAGACCGGCTGTCCGCGGCCGGCCTGTCCGGGGCCCTCCAAGTATCAAAAAGAGACCTTCACTCCAGTGCGGGTAAAGGCAGGGAGTAGCTAGGACTCTCGGTGCGTATTTGATTCATGAACCCCTGGGTAGACCGGCTGTCCGCGCCCTGGCTTGTTTCCCGGGTAGACCGGCTGTCCATGGCCGGACTCGGTTCCTGCCCGCTGACGGCTGGGGTAGACCAGGTGTCCGCGCTCGGACTTAGTTCCTGACGACGGAACCTGCGTGTAGACCTGCTGTCCACGGCCGGCCTGTCCGGGGCCCTCCAAGTTTCAAAAAGGAGACCTTCACTCCAGTGCGGGTAAAGGCAGGGAGTAGCTAGGACTCTCGGTGCGTATTTGATTCATGAACCCCTGGGTAGACCAGGTGTCAGCGCCCTGCCTTGGTTCCTGGGTAGACCGGCTGTCCGCGGCCGGCCTGTCCGGGGCCCTCCAAGTATCAAAAAGGAGACCTTCACTCCAGTGCGGGTAAAGGCAGGGAGTAGCTAGGACTCTCGGTGCGTATTTGATTCATGAACCCCTGGGTAGACCGGCTGTCCGCGCCCTGCCTTGGTTCCCGGGTAGACCGGCTGTCCACGGCCGGACTCGGTTCCTGCTCGCTGACGGCTGGGGTAGACCAGGTGTCCGCGCTCGGACTTAGTTCCTGACGACGGAACCTGCGGGTAGACCTGCTTTCCGCGGCCGGCCTGACCGGGGCCCTGCAAGTATCAAAAAGGAGACCTTCACTCCAGTGCGGGTAAAGGCAGGGAGTAGCTAGGACTCTCGGTGCGTATTTGATTCATGAACCCCCGGGTAGAAAGGCTGTCCGCGCCCTGCCTTGGTTCCTGGGTAGACCGGCTGTCCACGGCCGGACTCGGTACCTGGCTTCTGACGGCTGGGGTAGACCAGGTGTCCGCGCTCGGACTTAGTTCCTGACGACGGAACCTGCGGGTAGACCTGCTGTCCGCGGCCGGCCTGTCCGGGGCCCTCCAAGTATCAAAAAGGAGACCTTCACTCCAGTGCGGGTAAAGGCAGGGAGTAGCTAGGACTCTTTATAACTAGGGGCGTACGTAACTGGCTGCCGAGCCCGTGGCTAGACCTGTTCCGCCGCGGCCGGCCTGTCCGGGGCCCTCCAAGTATCAAAAAGGAGACCTTCACTCCAGTGCGGGTAAAGGCAGGGAGTAGCTAGGACTCTCGGTGCGTATTTGATTCATGAACCCCCGGGTAGAAAGGCTGTCCGCGCCCTGCCTTGGTTCCTGGGTAGACCGGCTGTCCACGGCCGGACTCGGTACCTGGCTTCTGACGGCTGGGGTAGACCAGGTGTCCGCGCTCGGACTTAGTTCCTGACGACGGAACCTGCGGGTAGACCGGCTGTCCGCGGCCGGCCTGTCCGGGGCCCTCCAAGTATGAAAAAGAGACCTTCACTCCAGTGCGGGTAAAGGCAGGGAGTAGCTAGGACTCTCGGTGCGTATTTGATTCATGAACCCCTGGGTAGACCGGCTGTCCGCGCCCTGGCTTGTTTCCCGGGTAGACCGGCTGTCCACGGCCGGACTCGGTTCCTGCCCGCTGACGGCTGGGGTAGACCAGGTGTCCGCGCTCGGACTTAGTTCCTGACGACGGAACCTGCGGGTAGACCTGCTGTCTGCACCGGCCTGTCCGAGGCCCTCCAAGTATCAAAAAGGAGACCTTCACTCCAGTGCAGGTAAAGGCAGGGAGTAGCTAGGACTCTCGGTGCGTATTTGATTCATGAACCCCTGGGTAGACCGGCTGTCCGCGCCCTGGCTTGGTTCCCAGTAGACCGGTGTCCACAGCCGGACTCCGTACCTGGCCGCTGACGGCTGGGGTAGACCAGGTGTCCGCGCTCGGACTTAGTTCCTGACGACGGAACCTGCGGGTAGACCTGCTGTCCGCGGCCGGCCTGTCCGGGGCCCTCCAAGTATCAAAAAGGAGACCTTCACTCCAGTGCGGGTAAAGGCAGGGAGTAGCTAGGACTCTCGGTGCGTATTTGATTCATGAACCCCTGGGTAGACCGGCTGTCTGCGCCCTGCCTTGGTTCCCGGGTAGACCGGCTGTCCACGGCCGGACTCGGTACCTGGCTTCTGACGGCTGGGGTAGACCAGGTGTCCGCGCTCGGACTTAGTTCCTGACGACGGAACCTGCGGGTAGACCTGCTTTCCGCGGCCGGCCTGACCGGGTCCCTGCAAGTATCAAAAAGGAGACCTTCACTCCAGTGCAGGTAAAGGCAGGGAGTAGCTAGGACTCTCGGTGCGTATTTGATTCATGAACCCCCGGGTAGAAAGGCTGTCCGCGCCCTGCCTTGGTTCCTGGGTAGACCGGCTGTCCACGGCCGGACTCGGTACCTGGCTTCTGACGGCTGGGGTAGACCAGGTGTCCGCGCTCGGACTTAGTTCCTGACGACGGAACCTGCGGGTAGACCTGCTGTCCGCGGCCGGCCTGTCCGGGGCCCTCCAAGTATCAAAAAGGACACCTTCACTCCAGTGCGGGTAAAGGCAGGGAGTAGCTAGGACTCTTTATAACTAGGGGCGTACGTAACTGGCTGCCGAGCCCGTGGCTAGACCTGTTCCGCCGCGGCCGGCCTGTCCGGGGCCCTCCAAGTATGAAAAAGGAGACCTTCACTCCAGTGCGGGTAAAGGCAGGGAGTAGCTAGGACTCTCGGTGCGTATTTGATTCATGAACCCCCGGGTAGAAAGGCTGTCCGCGCCCTGCCTTGGTTCCTGGGTAGACCGGCTGTCCACGGCCGGACTCGGTACCTGGCTTCTGACGGCTGGGGTAGACCATGTGTCCGCCGTCGGACTTAGTTCCTGACGACGGAACCTGCGGGTAGACCTGCTGTCCGCGGCCGGCCTGTCCGGGGCCCTCCAAGTATCAAAAAGGACACCTTCACTCCAGTGCGGGTAAAGGCAGGGAGTAGCTAGGACTCTTTATAACTAGGGGCGTACGTAACTGGCTGCCGAGCCCGTGGCTAGACCTGTTCCGCCGCGGCCGGCCTGTCCGGGGCCCTCCAAGTATCAAAAAGGAGACCTTCACTCCAGTGCGGGTAAAGGCAGGGAGTAGCTAGGACTCTCGGTGCGTATTTGATTCATGAACCCCTGGGTAGACCGGCTGTCCGCGCCCTGCCTTGGTTCCCGGTAGACCGGCTGTCCACGGCCGGACTCGGTACCTGGCCGCTGACGGCTGGGGTAGACCAGGTGTCCGCGCTCGGACTTAGTTCCTGACGACGGAACCTGCGGGTAGACCGGCTGTCCGCGGCCGGCCTGTCCGGGGCCCTCCAAGTATGAAAAAGAGACCTTCACTCCAGTGCGGGTAAAGGCAGGGAGTAGCTAGGACTCTCGGTGCGTATTTGATTCATGAACCCCTGGGTAGACCAGGTGTCAGCGCCCTGCCTTGGTTCCTGGGTAGACCGGCTGTCCGCGGCCGGCCTGTCCGGGGCCCTCCAAGTATCAAAAAGGAGACCTTCACTCCAGTGCGGGTAAAGGCAGGGAGTAGCTAGGACTCTCGGTGCGTATTTGATTCATGAACCCCTGGGTAGACCAGGTGTCAGCGCCCTGCCTTGGTTCCTGGGTAGACCGGCTGTCCGCGGCCGGCCTGTCCGGGGCCCTCCAAGTATCAAAAAGGAGACCTTCACTCCAGTGCGGGTAAAGGCAGGGAGTAGCTAGGACTCTCGGTGCGTATTTGATTCATGAACCCCTGGGTAGACCGGCTGTCCGCGCCCTGCCTTGGTTCCCGGGTAGACCGGCTGTCCACGGCCGGACTCGGTTCCTGCCCGCTGACGGCTGGGGTAGACCAGGTGTCCGCGCTCGGACTTAGTTCCTGACGACGGAACCTGAGGGTAGACCTGCTTTCCGCGGCCGGCCTGACCGGGGCCCTGCAAGTATCAAAAAGGAGACCTTCACTCCAGTGCGGGTAAAGGCAGGGAGTAGCTAGGACTCTCGGTGCGTATTTGATTCATGAACCCCCGGGTAGAAAGGCTGTCCGCGCCCTGCCTTGGTTCCTGGGTAGACCGGCTGTCCACGGCCGGACTCGGTACCTGGCTTCTGACGGCTGGGGTAGACCAGGTGTCCGCGCTCGGACTTAGTTCCTGACGACGGAACCTGCGGGTAGACCTGCTGTCCGCGGCCGGCCTGTCCGGGGCCCTCCAAGTATCAAAAAGGAGACCTTCACTCCAGTGCGGGTAAAGGCAGGGAGTAGCTAGGACTCTCTTTAACTGGGGGCGTATGTAGCTGGCTGCCGAGCCCGTGGCTAGACCTGTTCCCCCGCAGCCGGCCTGTCCGGGGCCCTCCAAGTATCAAAAAGGAGACCTTCACTCCAGTGCGGGTAAAGGCAGGGAGTAGCTAGGACTCTCGGTGCGTATTTGATTCATGAACCCCTGGGTAGACCGGCTGTCCGCGCCCTGGCTTGGTTCCCGGTAGACCGGCTGTCCACGGCCGGACTCCGTACCTGGCTTCTGACGGCTGGGGTAGACCAGGTGTCCGCGCTCGGACTTAGTTCCTGACGACGGAACCTGCGGGTAGACCTGCTGTCTGCACCGGCCTGTCCGAGGCCCTCCAAGTATCAAAAAGGAGACCTTCACTCCAGTGCGGGTAAAGGCAGGGAGTAGCTAGGACTCTCGGTGCGTATTTGATTCATGAACCCCTGGGTAGACCGGCTGTCCGCGCCCTGCCTTGGTTCCCGGTAGACCGGCTGTCCACGGCCGGACTCGGTACCTGGCTTCTGACGGCTGGGGTAGACCAGGTGTCCGCGCTCGGACTTAGTTCCTGACGACGGAACCTGCGGGTAGACCTGCTGTCCGCGGCCGGCCTGTCCGGGGCCCTCCAAGTATCAAAAAGGAGACCTTCACTCCAGTGCAGGTAAAGGCAGGGAGTAGCTAGGACTCTCGGTGCGTATTTGATTCATGAACCCCTGGGTAGACCGGCTGTCCGCGCCCTGGCTTGGTTCCCGGTAGACCGGTGTCCACAGCCGGACTCGGTACCTGGCCGCTGACGGCTGGGGTAGACCAGGTGTCCGCGCTCGGACTTAGTTCCTGACGACGGAACCTGCGGGTAGACCTGCTGTCCGCGGCCGGCCTGTCCGGGGCCCTCCAAGTATCAAAAAGGAGACCTTCACTCCAGTGCGGGTAAAGGCAGGGAGTAGCTAGGACTCTTTATAACTAGGGGCGTACGTAACTGGCTGCCGAGCCCGTGGCTAGACCTGTTCCGCCGCGGCCGGCCTGTCCGGGGCCCTCCAAGTATGAAAAAGGACACCTTCACTCCACTGCGGGTAAAGGCAGGGAGTAGCTAGGACTCTCGGTGCGTATTTGATTCATGAACCCCTGGGTAGACCGGCTGTCTGCGCCCTGCCTTGGTTCCCGGGTAGACCGGCTGTCCACGGCCGGACTCGGTACCTGGCTTCTGACGGCTGGGGTAGACCAGGTGTCCGCGCTCGGACTTAGTTCCTGACGACGGAACCTGCGGGTAGACCTGCTTTCCGCGGCCGGCCTGACCGGGTCCCTGCAAGTATCAAAAAGGAGACCTTCACTCCAGTGCGGGTAAAGGCAGGGAGTAGCTAGGACTCTCGGTGCGTATTTGATTCATGAACCCCCGGGTAGAAAGGCTGTCCGCGCCCTGCCTTGGTTCCTGGGTAGACCGGCTGTCCACGGCCGGACTCGGTACCTGGCTTCTGACGGCTGGGGTAGACCAGGTGTCCGCGCTCGGACTTAGTTCCTGACGACGGAACCTGCGGGTAGACCTGCTGTCCGCGGCCGGCCTGTCCGGGGCCCTCCAAGTATCAAAAAGGACACCTTCACTCCAGTGCGGGTAAAGGCAGGGAGTAGCTAGGACTCTTTATAACTAGGGGCGTACGTAACTGGCTGCCGAGCCCGTGGCTAGACCTGTTCCGCCGCGGCCGGCCTGTCCGGGGCCCTCCAAGTATCAAAAAGGAGACCTTCACTCCAGTGCGGGTAAAGGCAGGGAGTAGCTAGGACTCTCGGTGCGTATTTGATTCATGAACCCCCGGGTAGAAAGGCTGTCCGCGCCCTGCCTTGGTTCCTGGGTAGACCGGCTGTCCACGGCCGGACTCGGTACCTGGCTTCTGACGGCTGGGGTAGACCATGTGTCCGCCGTCGGACTTAGTTCCTGACGACGGAACCTGCGGGTAGACCTGCTGTCCGCGGCCGGCCTGTCCGGGGCCCTCCAAGTATCAAAAAGGACACCTTCACTCCAGTGCGGGTAAAGGCAGGGAGTAGCTAGGACTCTTTATAACTAGGGGCGTACGTAACTGGCTGCCGAGCCCGTGGCTAGACCTGTTCCGCCGCGGCCGGCCTGTCCGGGGCCCTCCAAGTATCAAAAAGGAGACCTTCACTCCAGTGCGGGTAAAGGCAGGGAGTAGCTAGGACTCTCGGTGCGTATTTGATTCATGAACCCCTGGGTAGACCGGCTGTCCGCGCCCTGCCTTGGTTCCCGGTAGACCGGCTGTCCACGGCCGGACTCGGTACCTGGCCGCTGACGGCTGGGGTAGACCAGGTGTCCGCGCTCGGACTTAGTTCCTGACGACGGAACCTGCGGGTAGACCGGCTGTCCGCGGCCGGCCTGTCCGGGGCCCTCCAAGTTTCAAAAAGGAGACCTTCACTCCAGTGCGGGTAAAGGCAGGGAGTAGCTAGGACTCTCGGTGCGTATTTGATTCATGAAACCCTGGGTAGACCAGGTGTCAGCGCCCTGCCTTGGTTCCTGGGTAGACCGGCTGTCCGCGGCCGGCCTGTCCGGGGCCCTCCAAGTATCAAAAAGGAGACCTTCACTCCAGTGCGGGTAAAGGCAGGGAGTAGCTAGGACTCTCGGTGCGTATTTGATTCATGAACCCCTGGGTAGACCGGCTGTCCGCGCCCTGGCTTGGTTCCCGGTAGACCGGCTGGCTACGGCCGGACTCCGTACCTGGCTTCTGACGGCTGGGGTAGACCAGGTGTCCGCGCTCGGACTTAGTTCCTGACGACGGAACCTGCGGGTAGACCTGCTGTCTGCACCGGCCTGTCCGAGGCCCTCCAAGTATCAAAAAGGAGACCTTCACTCCAGTGCAGGTAAAGGCAGGGAGTAGCTAGGACTCTCGGTGCGTATTTGATTCATGAACCCCTGGGTAGACCGGCTGTCCGCGCCCTGGCTTGGTTCCCGGGTAGACCGGTGTCCACAGCCGGACTCCGTACCTGGCCGCTGACGGCTGGGGTAGACCAGGTGTCCGCGCTCGGACTTAGTTCCTGACGACGGAACCTGCGGGTAGACCTGCTGTCCGCGGCCGGCCTGTCCGGGGCCCTCCAAGTATCAAAAAGGAGACCTTCACTCCAGTGCGGGTAAAGGCAGGGAGTAGCTAGGACTCTTTATAACTAGGGGCGTACGTAACTGGCTGCCGAGCCCGTGGCTAGACCTGTTCCGCCGCGGCCGGCCTGTCCGGGGCCCTCCAAGTATGAAAAAGGACACATTCACTCCAGTGCGGGTAAAGGCAGGGAGTAGCTAGGACTCTCGGTGCGTATTTGATTCATGAACCCCCGGGTAGAAAGGCTGTCCGCGCCCTGCCTTGGTTCCTGGGTAGACCGGCTGTCCACGGCCGGACTCGGTACCTGGCTTCTGACGGCTGGGGTAGACCAGGTGTCCGCGCTCGGACTTAGTTCCTGACGACGGAACCTGCGGGTAGACCTGCTTTCCGCGGCCGGCCTGACCGGGTCCCTGCAAGTATCAAAAAGGAGACCTTCACTCCAGTGCGGGTAAAGGCAGGGAGTAGCTAGGACTCTCGGTGCGTATTTGATTCATGAACCCCCGGGTAGAAAGGCTGTCCGCGCCCTGCCTTGGTTCCTGGGTAGACCGGCTGTCCACGGCCGGACTCGGTACCTGGCTTCTGACGGCTGGGGTAGACCAGGTGTCCGCGCTCGGACTTAGTTCCTGACGACGGAACCTGCGGGTAGACCTGCTTTCCGCGGCCGGCCTGACCGGGGCCCTGCAAGTATCAAAAAGGAGACCTTCACTCCAGTGCGGGTAAAGGCAGGGAGTAGCTAGGACTCTCGGTGCGTATTTGATTCATGAACCCCCGGGTAGAAAGGCTGTCCGCGCCCTGCCTTGGTTCCCGGGTAGACCGGCTGTCCACGGCCGGACTCGGTACCTGGCTTCTGACGGCTGGGGTAGACCAGGTGTCCGCGCTCGGACTTAGTTCCTGACGACGGAACCTGCGGGTAGACCTGCTGTCCGCGGCCGGCCTGTCCGGGGCCCTCCAAGTATCAAAAAGGAGACCTTCACTCCAGTGCGGGTAAAGGCAGGGAGTAGCTAGGACTCTTTATAACTAGGGGCGTACGTAACTGGCTGCCGAGCCCGTGGCTAGACCTGTTCCGCCGCGGCCGGCCTGTCCGGGGCCCTCCAAGTATCAAAAAGGAGACCTTCACTCCAGTGCGGGTAAAGGCAGGGAGTAGCTAGGACTCTCGGTGCGTATTTGATTCATGAACCCCCGGGTAGAAAGGCTGTCCGCGCCCTGCCTTGGTTCCTGGGTAGACCGGCTGTCCACGGCCGGACTCGGTACCTGGCTTCTGACGGCTGGGGTAGACCATGTGTCCGCCGTCGGACTTAGTTCCTGACGACGGAACCTGCGGGTAGACCTGCTGTCCGCGGCCGGCCTGTCCGGGGCCCTCCAAGTATCAAAAAGGACACCTTCACTCCAGTGCGGGTAAAGGCAGGGAGTAGCTAGGACTCTTTATAACTAGGGGCGTACGTAACTGGCTGCCGAGCCCGTGGCTAGACCTGTTCCGCCGCGGCCGGCCTGTCCGGGGCCCTCCAAGTATCAAAAAGGAGACCTTCACTCCAGTGCGGGTAAAGGCAGGGAGTAGCTAGGACTCTCGGTGCGTATTTGATTAATGAACCCCTGGGTAGACCGGCTGTCCGCGCCCTGCCTTGGTTCCCGGTAGACCGGCTGTCCACGGCCGGACTCGGTACCTGGCCGCTGACGGCTGGGGTAGACCAGGTGTCCGCGCTCGGACTTAGTTCCTGACGACGGAACCTGCGGGTAGACCGGCTGTCCGCGGCCGGCCTGTCCGGGGCCCTCCAAGTATGAAAAAGAGACCTTCACTCCAGTGCGGGTAAAGGCAGGGAGTAGCTAGGACTCTCGGTGCGTATTTGATTCATGAACCCCTGGGTAGACCGGCTGTCCGCGCCCTGGCTTGTTTCCCGGGTAGACCGGCTGTCCACGGCCGGACTCGGTTCCTGCCCGCTGACGGCTGGGGTAGACCAGGTGTCCGCGCTCGGACTTAGTTCCTGACGACGGAACCTGCGTGTAGACCTGCTGTCCACGGCCGGCCTGTCCGGGGCCCTCCAAGTTTCAAAAAGGAGACCTTCACTCCAGTGCGGGTAAAGGCAGGGAGTAGCTAGGACTCTCGGTGCGTATTTGATTCATGAACCCCTGGGTAGACCAGGTGTCAGCGCCCTGCCTTGGTTCCTGGGTAGACCGGCTGTCCGCGGCCGGCCTGTCCGGGGCCCTCCAAGTATCAAAAAGGAGACCTTCACTCCAGTGCGGGTAAAGGCAGGGAGTAGCTAGGACTCTCGGTGCGTATTTGATTCATGAACCCCTGGGTAGACCGGCTGTCCGCGCCCTGCCTTGGTTCCCGGGTAGACCGGCTGTCCACGGCCGGACTCGGTTCCTGCTCGCTGACGGCTGGGGTAGACCAGGTGTCCGCGCTCGGACTTAGTTCCTGACGACGGAACCTGCGGGTAGACCTGCTGTCCGCGGCCGGCCTGTCCGGGGCCCTCCAAGTATCAAAAAGGAGACCTTCACTCCAGTGCGGGTAAAGGCAGGGAGTAGCTAGGACTCTTTATAACTAGGGGCGTACGTAACTGGCTGCCGAGCCCGTGGCTAGACCTGTTCCGCCGCGGCCGGCCTGTCCGGGGCCCTCCAAGTATGAAAAAGGACACCTTCACTCCAGTGCGGGTAAAGGCAGGGAGTAGCTAGGACTCTCGGTGCGTATTTGATTCATGAACCCCTGGGTAGACCGGCTGTCTGCGCCCTGCCTTGGTTCCCGGGTAGACCGGCTGTCCACGGCCGGACTCGGTACCTGGCTTCTGACGGCTGGGGTAGACCAGGTGTCCGCGCTCGGACTTAGTTCCTGACGACGGAACCTGCGGGTAGACCTGCTTTCCGCGGCCGGCCTGACCGGGTCCCTGCAAGTATCAAAAAGGAGACCTTCACTCCAGTGCGGGTAAAGGCAGGGAGTAGCTAGGACTCTCGGTGCGTATTTGATTCATGAACCCCCGGGTAGAAAGGCTGTCCGCGCCCTGCCTTGGTTCCTGGGTAGACCGGCTGTCCACGGCCGGACTCGGTACCTGGCTTCTGACGGCTGGGGTAGACCAGGTGTCCGCGCTCGGACTTAGTTCCTGACGACGGAACCTGCGGGTAGACCTGCTGTCCGCGGCCGGCCTGTCCGGGGCCCTCCAAGTATCAAAAAGGACACCTTCACTCCAGTGCGGGTAAAGGCAGGGAGTAGCTAGGACTCTTTATAACTAGGGGCGTACGTAACTGGCTGCCGAGCCCGTGGCTAGACCTGTTCCGCCGCGGCCGGCCTGTCCGGGGCCCTCCAAGTATCAAAAAGGAGACCTTCACTCCAGTGCGGGTAAAGGCAGGGAGTAGCTAGGACTCTCGGTGCGTATTTGATTCATGAACCCCCGGGTAGAAAGGCTGTCCGCGCCCTGCCTTGGTTCCTGGGTAGACCGGCTGTCCACGGCCGGACTCGGTACCTGGCTTCTGACGGCTGGGGTAGACCATGTGTCCGCCGTCGGACTTAGTTCCTGACGACGGAACCTGCGGGTAGACCTGCTGTCCGCGGCCGGCCTGTCCGGGGCCCTCCAAGTATCAAAAAGGACACCTTCACTCCAGTGCGGGTAAAGGCAGGGAGTAGCTAGGACTCTCGGTGCGTATTTGATTCATGAACCCCTGGGTAGACCGGCTGTCCGCGCCCTGGCTTGGTTCCCGGTAGACCGGCTGTCCACGGCCGGACTCGGTACCTGGCCGCTGACGGCTGGGGTAGACCAGGTGTCCGCGCTCGGACTTAGTTCCTGACGACGGAACCTGCGGGTAGACCGGCTGTCCGCGGCCGGCCTGTCCGGGGCCCTCCAAGTATCAAAAAGGAGACCTTCACTCCAGTGCGGGTAAAGGCAGGGAGTAGCTAGGACTCTCGGTGCGTATTTGATTCATGAACCCCTGGGTAGACCGGCTGTCCGCGCCCTGGCTTGGTTCCCGGTAGACCGGCTGTCCACGGCCGGACTCGGTACCTGGCCGCTGACGGCTGGGGTAGACCAGGTGTCCGCGCTCGGACTTAGTTCCTGACGACGGAACCTGCGGGTAGACCGGCTGTCCGCGGCCGGCCTGTCCGGGGCCCTCCAAGTATGAAAAAGGAGACCTTCACTCCAGTGCGGGTAAAGGCAGGGAGTAGCTAGGACTCTCGGTGCGTATTTGATTCATGAACCCCTGGGTAGACCGGCTGTCCGCGCCCTGGCTTGGTTCCCGGTAGACCGGCTGTCCACGGCCGGACTCGGTACCTGGCCGCTGACGGCTGGGGTAGACCAGGTGTCCGCGCTCGGACTTAGTTCCTGACGACGGAACCTGCGGGTAGACCTGCTGTCCGCGGCCGGCCTGTCCGGGGCCCTCCAAGTATCAAAAAGGAGACCTTCACTCCAGTGCGGGTAAAGGCAGGGAGTAGCTAGGACTCTCGGTGCGTATTTGATTCATGAACCCCTGGGTAGACCGGCTGTCCGCGCCCTGGCTTGGTTCCCAGTAGACCGGTGTCCACAGCCGGACTCCGTACCTGGCCGCTGACGGCTGGGGTAGACCAGGTGTCCGCGCTCGGACTTAGTTCCTGACGACGGAACCTGCGGGTCGACCTGCTTTCCGCGGCCGGCCTGACCGGGTCCCTGCAAGTATCAAAAAGGAGACCTTCACTCCAGTGCGGGTAAAGGCAGGGAGTAGCTAGGACTCTCGGTGTGTATTTGATTCATGAACCCCCGGGTAGAAAGGCTGTCCGCGCCCTGCCTTGGTTCCTGGGTAGACCGGCTGTCCACGGCCGGACTCGGTACCTGGCTTCTGACGGCTGGGGTAGACCAGGTGTCCGCGCTCGGACTTAGTTCCTGACGACGGAACCTGCGGGTAGACCTGCTGTCCGCGGCCGGCCTGTCCGGGGCCCTCCAAGTATCAAAAAGGACACCTTCACTCCAGTGCGGGTAAAGGCAGGGAGTAGCTAGGACTCTTTATAACTAGGGGCGTACGTAACTGGCTGCCGAGCCCGTGGCTAGACCTGTTCCGCCGCGGCCGGCCTGTCCGGGGCCCTCCAAGTATCAAAAAGGAGACCTTCACTCCAGTGCGGGTAAAGGCAGGGAGTAGCTAGGACTCTCGGTGCGTATTTGATTCATGAACCCCCGGGTAGAAAGGCTGTCCGCGCCCTGCCTTGGTTCCTGGGTAGACCGGCTGTCCACGGCCGGACTCCGTACCTGGCTTCTGACGGCTGGGGTAGACCAGGTGTCCACGCTCGGACTTAGTTCTTGACGACGGAACCTGCGGGTAGACCTGCTGTCCACGGCCGGCCTGTTTGGGGCCCTCCAAGTATCAAAAAGGAGACCTTCACTCCAGTGCGGGTAAAGGCAGGGAGTAGCTAGGACTCTCGGTGCGTATTTGATTCATGAACCCCTGGGTAGACCGGCTGTCCGCGCCCTGGCTTGTTTCCCGGGTAGACCGGCTGTCCACGGCCGGACTCGGTTCCTGCCCGCTGACGGCTGGGGTAGACCAGGTGTCCGCGCTCGGACTTAGTTCCTGACGACGGAACCTGCGGGTAGACCTGCTGTCCACGGCCGGCCTGTCCGGGGCCCTCCAAGTTTCAAAAAGGAGACCTTCACTCCAGTGCGGGTAAAGGCAGGGAGTAGCTAGGACTCTCGGTGCGTATTTGATTCATGAACCCCTGGGTAGACCAGGTGTCAGCGCCCTGCCTTGGTTCCTGGGTAGACCGGCTGTCCGCGGCCGGCCTGTCCGGGGCCCTCCAAGTATCAAAAAGGAGACCTTCACTCCAGTGCGGGTAAAGGCAGGGAGTAGCTAGGACTCTCGGTGCGTATTTGATTCATGAACCCCCGGGTAGAAAGGCTGTCCGCGCCCTGCCTTGGTTCCTGGGTAGACCGGCTGTCCACGGCCGGACTCCGTACCTGGCTTCTGACGGCTGGGGTAGACCAGGTGTCCACGCTCGGACTTAGTTCTTGACGACGGAACCTGCGGGTAGACCTGCTGTCCACGGCCGGCCTGTCCGAGGCCCTCCAAGTATCAAAAAGGAGACCTTCACTCCAGTGCGGGTAAAGGCAGGGAGTAGCTAGGACTCTCGGTGCGTATTTGATTCATGAACCCCTGGGTAGACCGGCTGTCCGCGCCCTGGCTTGGTTCCCGGTAGACCGGCTGTCCACGGCCGGACTCGGTACCTGGCCGCTGACGGCTGGGGTAGACCAGGTGTCCGCGCTCAGACTTAGTTCCTGACGACAGAACCTGCGGGTAGACCTGGTGTCTGCACCGGCCTGTCCGAGGCCCTCCAAGTATCAAAAAGGAGACCTTCACTCCAGTGCGGGTAAAGGCAGGGAGTAGCTAGGACTCTCGGTGCGTATTTGATTCATGAACCCCTGGGTAGACCGGCTGTCCGCGCCCTGGCTTGGTTCCCGGTAGAACGACTGTCCACGGCCGGACTCGGTACCTGCCCGCTGACGGCTGGGGTAGACCAGGTGTCCGCGCTCGGACTTAGTTCCTGACGACGGAACCTGCGGGTAGACCGGCTGTCCGCGGCCGGCCTGTCCGGGGCCCTCCAAGTATGAAAAAGAGACCTTCACTCCAGTGCGGGTAAAGGCAGGGAGTAGCTAGGACTCTCGGTGCGTATTTGATTCATGAACCCCTGGGTAGACCGGCTGTCCGCGCCCTGGCTTGTTTCCCGGGTAGACCGGCTGTCCACGGCCGGACTCGGTTCCTGCCCGCTGACGGCTGGGGTAGACCAGGTGTCCGCGCTCGGACTTAGTTCCTGACGACGGAACCTGCGGGTAGACCTGCTGTCCACGGCCGGCCTGTCCGGGGCCCTCCAAGTTTCAAAAAGGAGACCTTCACTCCAGTGCGGGTAAAGGCAGGGAGTAGCTAGGACTCTCGGTGCGTATTTGATTCATGAACCCCTGGGTAGACCAGGTGTCAGCGCCCTGCCTTGGTTCCTGGGTAGACCGGCTGTCCGCGGCCGGCCTGTCCGGGGCCCTCCAAGTATCAAAAAGGAGACCTTCACTCCAGTGCGGGTAAAGGCAGGGAGTAGCTAGGACTCTCGGTGCGTATTTGATTCATGAACCCCCGGGTAGAAAGGCTGTCCGCGCCCTGCCTTGGTTCCTGGGTAGACCGGCTGTCCACGGCCGGACTCCGTACCTGGCTTCTGACGGCTGGGGTAGACCAGGTGTCCACGCTCGGACTTAGTTCTTGACGACGGAACCTGCGGGTAGACCTGCTGTCCACGGCCGGCCTGTTTGGGGCCCTCCAAGTATCAAAAAGGAGACCTTCACTCCAGTGCGGGTAAAGGCAGGGAGTAGCTAGGACTCTTTATAACTAGGGGCGTACGTAACTGGCTGCCGAGCCCGTGGCTAGACCTGTTCCGCCGCGGCCGGCCTGTCCGGGGCCCTCCAAGTATCAAAAAGGACACCTTCACTCCAGTGCGGGTAAAGGCAGGGAGTAGCTAGGACTCTCGGTGCGTATTTGATTCATGAACCCCTGGGTAGACCGGCTGTCCGCGCCCTGGCTTGGTTCCCGGTAGACCGGCTGTCCACGGCCGGACTCGGTACCTGGCCGCTGACGGCTGGGGTAGACCAGGTGTCCGCGCTCGGACTTAGTTCCTGACGACGGAACCTGCGGGTAGACCGGCTGTCCGCGGCCGGCCTGTCCGGGGCCCTCCAAGTATCAAAAAGGAGACCTTCACTCCAGTGCGGGTAAAGGCAGGGAGTAGCTAGGACTCTCGGTGCGTATTTGATTCATGAACCCCTGGGTAGACCGGCTGTCCGCGCCCTGGCTTGGTTCCCGGTAGACCGGCTGTCCACGGCCGGACTCGGTACCTGGCCGCTGACGGCTGGGGTAGACCAGGTGTCCGCGCTCGGACTTAGTTCCTGACGACGGAACCTGCGGGTAGACCGGCTGTCCGCGGCCGGCCTGTCCGGGGCCCTCCAAGTATGAAAAAGGAGACCTTCACTCCAGTGCGGGTAAAGGCAGGGAGTAGCTAGGACTCTCGGTGCGTATTTGATTCATGAACCCCTGGGTAGACCGGCTGTCCGCGCCCTGGCTTGGTTCCCGGTAGACCGGCTGTCCACGGCCGGACTCGGTACCTGGCCGCTGACGGCTGGGGTAGACCAGGTGTCCGCGCTCGGACTTAGTTCCTGACGACGGAACCTGCGGGTAGACCTGCTGTCCGCGGCCGGCCTGTCCGGGGCCCTCCAAGTATCAAAAAGGAGACCTTCACTCCAGTGCGGGTAAAGGCAGGGAGTAGCTAGGACTCTCGGTGCGTATTTGATTCATGAACCCCTGGGTAGACCGGCTGTCCGCGCCCTGGCTTGGTTCCCAGTAGACCGGTGTCCACAGCCGGACTCCGTACCTGGCCGCTGACGGCTGGGGTAGACCAGGTGTCCGCGCTCGGACTTAGTTCCTGACGACGGAACCTGCGGGTAGACCTGCTGTCCGCGGCCGGCCTGTCCGGGGCCCTCCAAGTATCAAAAAGGACACCTTCACTCCAGTGCGGGTAAAGGCAGGGAGTAGCTAGGACTCTCGGTGCGTATTTGATTCATGAACCCCTGGGTAGACCGGCTGTCCGCGCCCTGGCTTGGTTCCCGGTAGACCGGCTGTCCACGGCCGGACTCGGTACCTGGCCGCTGACGGCTGGGGTAGACCAGGTGTCCGCGCTCGGACTTAGTTCCTGACGACGGAACCTGCGGGTAGACCGGCTGTCCGCGGCCGGCCTGTCCGGGGCCCTCCAAGTATCAAAAAGGAGACCTTCACTCCAGTGCGGGTAAAGGCAGGGAGTAGCTAGGACTCTCGGTGCGTATTTGATTCATGAACCCCTGGGTAGACCGGCTGTCCGCGCCCTGGCTTGGTTCCCGGTAGACCGGCTGTCCACGGCCGGACTCGGTACCTGGCCGCTGACGGCTGGGGTAGACCAGGTGTCCGCGCTCGGACTTAGTTCCTGACGACGGAACCTGCGGGTAGACCGGCTGTCCGCGGCCGGCCTGTCCGGGGCCCTCCAAGTATGAAAAAGGAGACCTTCACTCCAGTGCGGGTAAAGGCAGGGAGTAGCTAGGACTCTCGGTGCGTATTTGATTCATGAACCCCTGGGTAGACCGGCTGTCCGCGCCCTGGCTTGGTTCCCGGTAGACCGGCTGTCCACGGCCGGACTCGGTACCTGGCCGCTGACGGCTGGGGTAGACCAGGTGTCCGCGCTCGGACTTAGTTCCTGACGACGGAACCTGCGGGTAGACCTGCTGTCCGCGGCCGGCCTGTCCGGGGCCCTCCAAGTATCAAAAAGGAGACCTTCACTCCAGTGCGGGTAAAGGCAGGGAGTAGCTAGGACTCTCGGTGCGTATTTGATTCATGAACCCCTGGGTAGACCGGCTGTCCGCGCCCTGGCTTGGTTCCCAGTAGACCGGTGTCCACAGCCGGACTCCGTACCTGGCCGCTGACGGCTGGGGTAGACCAGGTGTCCGCGCTCGGACTTAGTTCCTGACGACGGAACCTGCGGGTCGACCTGCTTTCCGCGGCCGGCCTGACCGGGTCCCTGCAAGTATCAAAAAGGAGACCTTCACTCCAGTGCGGGTAAAGGCAGGGAGTAGCTAGGACTCTCGGTGTGTATTTGATTCATGAACCCCCGGGTAGAAAGGCTGTCCGCGCCCTGCCTTGGTTCCTGGGTAGACCGGCTGTCCACGGCCGGACTCGGTACCTGGCTTCTGACGGCTGGGGTAGACCAGGTGTCCGCGCTCGGACTTAGTTCCTGACGACGGAACCTGCGGGTAGACCTGCTGTCCGCGGCCGGCCTGTCCGGGGCCCTCCAAGTATCAAAAAGGACACCTTCACTCCAGTGCGGGTAAAGGCAGGGAGTAGCTAGGACTCTTTATAACTAGGGGCGTACGTAACTGGCTGCCGAGCCCGTGGCTAGACCTGTTCCGCCGCGGCCGGCCTGTCCGGGGCCCTCCAAGTATGAAAAAGGAGACCTTCACTCCAGTGCGGGTAAAGGCAGGGAGTAGCTAGGACTCTCGGTGCGTATTTGATTCATGAACCCCTGGGTAGACCGGCTGTCCGCGCCCTGGCTTGGTTCCCGGTAGACCGGCTGTCCACGGCCGGACTCGGTACCTGGCCGCTGACGGCTGGGGTAGACCAGGTGTCCGCGCTCGGACTTAGTTCCTGACGACGGAACCTGCGGGTAGACCTGCTGTCCGCGGCCGGCCTGTCCGGGGCCCTCCAAGTATCAAAAAGGAGACCTTCACTCCAGTGCGGGTAAAGGCAGGGAGTAGCTAGGACTCTCGGTGCGTATTTGATTCATGAACCCCTGGGTAGACCGGCTGTCCGCGCCCTGGCTTGGTTCCCAGTAGACCGGTGTCCACAGCCGGACTCCGTACCTGGCCGCTGACGGCTGGGGTAGACCAGGTGTCCGCGCTCGGACTTAGTTCCTGACGACGGAACCTGCGGGTAGACCTGCTGTCCGCGGCCGGCCTGTCCGGGGCCCTCCAAGTATCAAAAAGGAGACCTTCACTCCAGTGCGGGTAAAGGCAGGGAGTAGCTAGGACTCTCGGTGCGTATTTGATTCATGAACCCCTGGGTAGACCGGCTGTCCGCGCCCTGGCTTGGTTCCCGGTAGACCGGCTGTCCACGGCCGGACTCGGTACCTGGCCGCTGACGGCTGGGGTAGACCAGGTGTCCGCGCTCGGACTTAGTTCCTGACGACGGAACCTGCGGGTAGACCGGCTGTCCGCGGCCGGCCTGTCCGGGGCCCTCCAAGTATCAAAAAGGAGACCTTCACTCCAGTGCGGGTAAAGGCAGGGAGTAGCTAGGACTCTCGGTGCGTATTTGATTCATGAACCCCTGGGTAGACCGGCTGTCCGCGCCCTGGCTTGGTTCCCGGTAGACCGGCTGTCCACGGCCGGACTCGGTACCTGGCCGCTGACGGCTGGGGTAGACCAGGTGTCCGCGCTCGGACTTAGTTCCTGACGACGGAACCTGCGGGTAGACCGGCTGTCCGCGGCCGGCCTGTCCGGGGCCCTCCAAGTATGAAAAAGGAGACCTTCACTCCAGTGCGGGTAAAGGCAGGGAGTAGCTAGGACTCTCGGTGCGTATTTGATTCATGAACCCCTGGGTAGACCGGCTGTCCGCGCCCTGGCTTGGTTCCCGGTAGACCGGCTGTCCACGGCCGGACTCGGTACCTGGCCGCTGACGGCTGGGGTAGACCAGGTGTCCGCGCTCGGACTTAGTTCCTGACGACGGAACCTGCGGGTAGACCTGCTGTCCGCGGCCGGCCTGTCCGGGGCCCTCCAAGTATCAAAAAGGAGACCTTCACTCCAGTGCGGGTAAAGGCAGGGAGTAGCTAGGACTCTCGGTGCGTATTTGATTCATGAACCCCTGGGTAGACCGGCTGTCCGCGCCCTGGCTTGGTTCCCAGTAGACCGGTGTCCACAGCCGGACTCCGTACCTGGCCGCTGACGGCTGGGGTAGACCAGGTGTCCGCGCTCGGACTTAGTTCCTGACGACGGAACCTGCGGGTCGACCTGCTTTCCGCGGCCGGCCTGACCGGGTCCCTGCAAGTATCAAAAAGGAGACCTTCACTCCAGTGCGGGTAAAGGCAGGGAGTAGCTAGGACTCTCGGTGTGTATTTGATTCATGAACCCCCGGGTAGAAAGGCTGTCCGCGCCCTGCCTTGGTTCCTGGGTAGACCGGCTGTCCACGGCCGGACTCGGTACCTGGCTTCTGACGGCTGGGGTAGACCAGGTGTCCGCGCTCGGACTTAGTTCCTGACGACGGAACCTGCGGGTAGACCTGCTGTCCGCGGCCGGCCTGTCCGGGGCCCTCCAAGTATCAAAAAGGACACCTTCACTCCAGTGCGGGTAAAGGCAGGGAGTAGCTAGGACTCTTTATAACTAGGGGCGTACGTAACTGGCTGCCGAGCCCGTGGCTAGACCTGTTCCGCCGCGGCCGGCCTGTCCGGGGCCCTCCAAGTATCAAAAAGGAGACCTTCACTCCAGTGCGGGTAAAGGCAGGGAGTAGCTAGGACTCTCGGTGCGTATTTGATTCATGAACCCCCGGGTAGAAAGGCTGTCCGCGCCCTGCCTTGGTTCCTGGGTAGACCGGCTGTCCACGGCCGGACTCCGTACCTGGCTTCTGACGGCTGGGGTAGACCAGGTGTCCACGCTCGGACTTAGTTCTTGACGACGGAACCTGCGGGTAGACCTGCTGTCCACGGCCGGCCTGTTTGGGGCCCTCCAAGTATCAAAAAGGAGACCTTCACTCCAGTGCGGGTAAAGGCAGGGAGTAGCTAGGACTCTCGGTGCGTATTTGATTCATGAACCCCTGGGTAGACCGGCTGTCCGCGCCCTGGCTTGTTTCCCGGGTAGACCGGCTGTCCACGGCCGGACTCGGTTCCTGCCCGCTGACGGCTGGGGTAGACCAGGTGTCCGCGCTCGGACTTAGTTCCTGACGACGGAACCTGCGGGTAGACCTGCTGTCCACGGCCGGCCTGTCCGGGGCCCTCCAAGTTTCAAAAAGGAGACCTTCACTCCAGTGCGGGTAAAGGCAGGGAGTAGCTAGGACTCTCGGTGCGTATTTGATTCATGAACCCCTGGGTAGACCAGGTGTCAGCGCCCTGCCTTGGTTCCTGGGTAGACCGGCTGTCCGCGGCCGGCCTGTCCGGGGCCCTCCAAGTATCAAAAAGGAGACCTTCACTCCAGTGCGGGTAAAGGCAGGGAGTAGCTAGGACTCTCGGTGCGTATTTGATTCATGAACCCCCGGGTAGAAAGGCTGTCCGCGCCCTGCCTTGGTTCCTGGGTAGACCGGCTGTCCACGGCCGGACTCCGTACCTGGCTTCTGACGGCTGGGGTAGACCAGGTGTCCACGCTCGGACTTAGTTCTTGACGACGGAACCTGCGGGTAGACCTGCTGTCCACGGCCGGCCTGTCCGAGGCCCTCCAAGTATCAAAAAGGAGACCTTCACTCCAGTGCGGGTAAAGGCAGGGAGTAGCTAGGACTCTCGGTGCGTATTTGATTCATGAACCCCTGGGTAGACCGGCTGTCCGCGCCCTGGCTTGGTTCCCGGTAGACCGGCTGTCCACGGCCGGACTCGGTACCTGGCCGCTGACGGCTGGGGTAGACCAGGTGTCCGCGCTCAGACTTAGTTCCTGACGACAGAACCTGCGGGTAGACCTGGTGTCTGCACCGGCCTGTCCGAGGCCCTCCAAGTATCAAAAAGGAGACCTTCACTCCAGTGCGGGTAAAGGCAGGGAGTAGCTAGGACTCTCGGTGCGTATTTGATTCATGAACCCCTGGGTAGACCGGCTGTCCGCGCCCTGGCTTGGTTCCCGGTAGAACGACTGTCCACGGCCGGACTCGGTACCTGCCCGCTGACGGCTGGGGTAGACCAGGTGTCCGCGCTCGGACTTAGTTCCTGACGACGGAACCTGCGGGTAGACCGGCTGTCCGCGGCCGGCCTGTCCGGGGCCCTCCAAGTATGAAAAAGAGACCTTCACTCCAGTGCGGGTAAAGGCAGGGAGTAGCTAGGACTCTCGGTGCGTATTTGATTCATGAACCCCTGGGTAGACCGGCTGTCCGCGCCCTGGCTTGTTTCCCGGGTAGACCGGCTGTCCACGGCCGGACTCGGTTCCTGCCCGCTGACGGCTGGGGTAGACCAGGTGTCCGCGCTCGGACTTAGTTCCTGACGACGGAACCTGCGGGTAGACCTGCTGTCCACGGCCGGCCTGTCCGGGGCCCTCCAAGTTTCAAAAAGGAGACCTTCACTCCAGTGCGGGTAAAGGCAGGGAGTAGCTAGGACTCTCGGTGCGTATTTGATTCATGAACCCCTGGGTAGACCAGGTGTCAGCGCCCTGCCTTGGTTCCTGGGTAGACCGGCTGTCCGCGGCCGGCCTGTCCGGGGCCCTCCAAGTATCAAAAAGGAGACCTTCACTCCAGTGCGGGTAAAGGCAGGGAGTAGCTAGGACTCTCGGTGCGTATTTGATTCATGAACCCCCGGGTAGAAAGGCTGTCCGCGCCCTGCCTTGGTTCCTGGGTAGACCGGCTGTCCACGGCCGGACTCCGTACCTGGCTTCTGACGGCTGGGGTAGACCAGGTGTCCACGCTCGGACTTAGTTCTTGACGACGGAACCTGCGGGTAGACCTGCTGTCCACGGCCGGCCTGTTTGGGGCCCTCCAAGTATCAAAAAGGAGACCTTCACTCCAGTGCGGGTAAAGGCAGGGAGTAGCTAGGACTCTTTATAACTAGGGGCGTACGTAACTGGCTGCCGAGCCCGTGGCTAGACCTGTTCCGCCGCGGCCGGCCTGTCCGGGGCCCTCCAAGTATCAAAAAGGAGACCTTCACTCCAGTGCGGGTAAAGGCAGGGAGTAGCTAGGACTCTCGGTGCGTATTTGATTAATGAACCCCTGGGTAGACCGGCTGTCCGCGCCCTGCCTTGGTTCCCGGTAGACCGGCTGTCCACGGCCGGACTCGGTACCTGGCCGCTGACGGCTGGGGTAGACCAGGTGTCCGCGCTCGGACTTAGTTCCTGACGACGGAACCTGCGGGTAGACCTGCTGTCTGCACCGGCCTGTCCGAGGCCCTCCAAGTATCAAAAAGGAGACCTTCACTCCAGTGCGGGTAAAGGCAGGGAGTAGCTAGGACTCTCGGTGCGTATTTGATTCATGAACCCCCGGGTAGAAAGGCTGTCCGCGCCCTGCCTTGGTTCCTGGGTAGACCGGCTGTCCACGGCCGGACTCCGTACCTGGCTTCTGACGGCTGGGGTAGACCAGGTGTCCACGCTCGGACTTAGTTCTTGACGACGGAACCTGCGGGTAGACCTGCTGTCCACGGCCGGCCTGTCCGAGGCCCTCCAAGTATCAAAAAGGAGACCTTCACTCCAGTGCGGGTAAAGGCAGGGAGTAGCTAGGACTCTCGGTGCGTATTTGATTCATGAACCCCTGGGTAGACCGGCTGTCCGCGCCCTGGCTTGGTTCCCGGTAGACCGGCTGTCCACGGCCGGACTCGGTACCTGGCCGCTGACGGCTGGGGTAGACCAGGTGTCCGCGCTCAGACTTAGTTCCTGACGACAGAACCTGCGGGTAGACCTGGTGTCTGCACCGGCCTGTCCGAGGCCCTCCAAGTATCAAAAAGGAGACCTTCACTCCAGTGCGGGTAAAGGCAGGGAGTAGCTAGGACTCTCGGTGCGTATTTGATTCATGAACCCCTGGGTAGACCGGCTGTCCGCGCCCTGGCTTGGTTCCCGGTAGAACGACTGTCCACGGCCGGACTCGGTACCTGCCCGCTGACGGCTGGGGTAGACCAGGTGTCCGCGCTCGGACTTAGTTCCTGACGACGGAACCTGCGGGTAGACCGGCTGTCCGCGGCCGGCCTGTCCGGGGCCCTCCAAGTATGAAAAAGAGACCTTCACTCCAGTGCGGGTAAAGGCAGGGAGTAGCTAGGACTCTCGGTGCGTATTTGATTCATGAACCCCTGGGTAGACCGGCTGTCCGCGCCCTGGCTTGTTTCCCGGGTAGACCGGCTGTCCACGGCCGGACTCGGTTCCTGCCCGCTGACGGCTGGGGTAGACCAGGTGTCCGCGCTCGGACTTAGTTCCTGACGACGGAACCTGCGGGTAGACCTGCTGTCCACGGCCGGCCTGTCCGGGGCCCTCCAAGTTTCAAAAAGGAGACCTTCACTCCAGTGCGGGTAAAGGCAGGGAGTAGCTAGGACTCTCGGTGCGTATTTGATTCATGAACCCCTGGGTAGACCAGGTGTCAGCGCCCTGCCTTGGTTCCTGGGTAGACCGGCTGTCCGCGGCCGGCCTGTCCGGGGCCCTCCAAGTATCAAAAAGGAGACCTTCACTCCAGTGCGGGTAAAGGCAGGGAGTAGCTAGGACTCTCGGTGCGTATTTGATTCATGAACCCCCGGGTAGAAAGGCTGTCCGCGCCCTGCCTTGGTTCCTGGGTAGACCGGCTGTCCACGGCCGGACTCCGTACCTGGCTTCTGACGGCTGGGGTAGACCAGGTGTCCACGCTCGGACTTAGTTCTTGACGACGGAACCTGCGGGTAGACCTGCTGTCCACGGCCGGCCTGTTTGGGGCCCTCCAAGTATCAAAAAGGAGACCTTCACTCCAGTGCGGGTAAAGGCAGGGAGTAGCTAGGACTCTTTATAACTAGGGGCGTACGTAACTGGCTGCCGAGCCCGTGGCTAGACCTGTTCCGCCGCGGCCGGCCTGTCCGGGGCCCTCCAAGTATCAAAAAGGACACCTTCACTCCAGTGCGGGTAAAGGCAGGGAGTAGCTAGGACTCTCGGTGCGTATTTGATTCATGAACCCCTGGGTAGACCGGCTGTCCGCGCCCTGGCTTGGTTCCCGGTAGACCGGCTGTCCACGGCCGGACTCGGTACCTGGCCGCTGACGGCTGGGGTAGACCAGGTGTCCGCGCTCGGACTTAGTTCCTGACGACGGAACCTGCGGGTAGACCGGCTGTCCGCGGCCGGCCTGTCCGGGGCCCTCCAAGTATCAAAAAGGAGACCTTCACTCCAGTGCGGGTAAAGGCAGGGAGTAGCTAGGACTCTCGGTGCGTATTTGATTCATGAACCCCTGGGTAGACCGGCTGTCCGCGCCCTGGCTTGGTTCCCGGTAGACCGGCTGTCCACGGCCGGACTCGGTACCTGGCCGCTGACGGCTGGGGTAGACCAGGTGTCCGCGCTCGGACTTAGTTCCTGACGACGGAACCTGCGGGTAGACCGGCTGTCCGCGGCCGGCCTGTCCGGGGCCCTCCAAGTATGAAAAAGGAGACCTTCACTCCAGTGCGGGTAAAGGCAGGGAGTAGCTAGGACTCTCGGTGCGTATTTGATTCATGAACCCCTGGGTAGACCGGCTGTCCGCGCCCTGGCTTGGTTCCCGGTAGACCGGCTGTCCACGGCCGGACTCGGTACCTGGCCGCTGACGGCTGGGGTAGACCAGGTGTCCGCGCTCGGACTTAGTTCCTGACGACGGAACCTGCGGGTAGACCTGCTGTCCGCGGCCGGCCTGTCCGGGGCCCTCCAAGTATCAAAAAGGAGACCTTCACTCCAGTGCGGGTAAAGGCAGGGAGTAGCTAGGACTCTCGGTGCGTATTTGATTCATGAACCCCTGGGTAGACCGGCTGTCCGCGCCCTGGCTTGGTTCCCAGTAGACCGGTGTCCACAGCCGGACTCCGTACCTGGCCGCTGACGGCTGGGGTAGACCAGGTGTCCGCGCTCGGACTTAGTTCCTGACGACGGAACCTGCGGGTAGACCTGCTGTCCGCGGCCGGCCTGTCCGGGGCCCTCCAAGTATCAAAAAGGACACCTTCACTCCAGTGCGGGTAAAGGCAGGGAGTAGCTAGGACTCTCGGTGCGTATTTGATTCATGAACCCCTGGGTAGACCGGCTGTCCGCGCCCTGGCTTGGTTCCCGGTAGACCGGCTGTCCACGGCCGGACTCGGTACCTGGCCGCTGACGGCTGGGGTAGACCAGGTGTCCGCGCTCGGACTTAGTTCCTGACGACGGAACCTGCGGGTAGACCGGCTGTCCGCGGCCGGCCTGTCCGGGGCCCTCCAAGTATCAAAAAGGAGACCTTCACTCCAGTGCGGGTAAAGGCAGGGAGTAGCTAGGACTCTCGGTGCGTATTTGATTCATGAACCCCTGGGTAGACCGGCTGTCCGCGCCCTGGCTTGGTTCCCGGTAGACCGGCTGTCCACGGCCGGACTCGGTACCTGGCCGCTGACGGCTGGGGTAGACCAGGTGTCCGCGCTCGGACTTAGTTCCTGACGACGGAACCTGCGGGTAGACCGGCTGTCCGCGGCCGGCCTGTCCGGGGCCCTCCAAGTATGAAAAAGGAGACCTTCACTCCAGTGCGGGTAAAGGCAGGGAGTAGCTAGGACTCTCGGTGCGTATTTGATTCATGAACCCCTGGGTAGACCGGCTGTCCGCGCCCTGGCTTGGTTCCCGGTAGACCGGCTGTCCACGGCCGGACTCGGTACCTGGCCGCTGACGGCTGGGGTAGACCAGGTGTCCGCGCTCGGACTTAGTTCCTGACGACGGAACCTGCGGGTAGACCTGCTGTCCGCGGCCGGCCTGTCCGGGGCCCTCCAAGTATCAAAAAGGAGACCTTCACTCCAGTGCGGGTAAAGGCAGGGAGTAGCTAGGACTCTCGGTGCGTATTTGATTCATGAACCCCTGGGTAGACCGGCTGTCCGCGCCCTGGCTTGGTTCCCAGTAGACCGGTGTCCACAGCCGGACTCCGTACCTGGCCGCTGACGGCTGGGGTAGACCAGGTGTCCGCGCTCGGGACTTAGTTCCTGACACGGAACCTGCGGGTCGACCTGCTTTCCGCGGCCGGCCTGACCGGGTCCCTGCAAGTATCAAAAAGGAGACCTTCACTCCAGTGCGGGTAAAGGCAGGGAGTAGCTAGGACTCTCGGTGTGTATTTGATTCATGAACCCCCGGGTAGAAAGGCTGTCCGCGCCCTGCCTTGGTTCCTGGGTAGACCGGCTGTCCACGGCCGGACTCGGTACCTGGCTTCTGACGGCTGGGGTAGACCAGGTGTCCGCGCTCGGACTTAGTTCCTGACGACGGAACCTGCGGGTAGACCTGCTGTCCGCGGCCGGCCTGTCCGGGGCCCTCCAAGTATCAAAAAGGACACCTTCACTCCAGTGCGGGTAAAGGCAGGGAGTAGCTAGGACTCTTTATAACTAGGGGCGTACGTAACTGGCTGCCGAGCCCGTGGCTAGACCTGTTCCGCCGCGGCCGGCCTGTCCGGGGCCCTCCAAGTATGAAAAAGGAGACCTTCACTCCAGTGCGGGTAAAGGCAGGGAGTAGCTAGGACTCTCGGTGCGTATTTGATTCATGAACCCCTGGGTAGACCGGCTGTCCGCGCCCTGGCTTGGTTCCCGGTAGACCGGCTGTCCACGGCCGGACTCGGTACCTGGCCGCTGACGGCTGGGGTAGACCAGGTGTCCGCGCTCGGACTTAGTTCCTGACGACGGAACCTGCGGGTAGACCTGCTGTCCGCGGCCGGCCTGTCCGGGGCCCTCCAAGTATCAAAAAGGAGACCTTCACTCCAGTGCGGGTAAAGGCAGGGAGTAGCTAGGACTCTCGGTGCGTATTTGATTCATGAACCCCTGGGTAGACCGGCTGTCCGCGCCCTGGCTTGGTTCCCAGTAGACCGGTGTCCACAGCCGGACTCCGTACCTGGCCGCTGACGGCTGGGGTAGACCAGGTGTCCGCGCTCGGACTTAGTTCCTGACGACGGAACCTGCGGGTAGACCTGCTGTCCGCGGCCGGCCTGTCCGGGGCCCTCCAAGTATCAAAAAGGAGACCTTCACTCCAGTGCGGGTAAAGGCAGGGAGTAGCTAGGACTCTCGGTGCGTATTTGATTCATGAACCCCTGGGTAGACCGGCTGTCCGCGCCCTGGCTTGGTTCCCGGTAGACCGGCTGTCCACGGCCGGACTCGGTACCTGGCCGCTGACGGCTGGGGTAGACCAGGTGTCCGCGCTCGGACTTAGTTCCTGACGACGGAACCTGCGGGTAGACCGGCTGTCCGCGGCCGGCCTGTCCGGGGCCCTCCAAGTATCAAAAAGGAGACCTTCACTCCAGTGCGGGTAAAGGCAGGGAGTAGCTAGGACTCTCGGTGCGTATTTGATTCATGAACCCCTGGGTAGACCGGCTGTCCGCGCCCTGGCTTGGTTCCCGGTAGACCGGCTGTCCACGGCCGGACTCGGTACCTGGCCGCTGACGGCTGGGGTAGACCAGGTGTCCGCGCTCGGACTTAGTTCCTGACGACGGAACCTGCGGGTAGACCGGCTGTCCGCGGCCGGCCTGTCCGGGGCCCTCCAAGTATGAAAAAGGAGACCTTCACTCCAGTGCGGGTAAAGGCAGGGAGTAGCTAGGACTCTCGGTGCGTATTTGATTCATGAACCCCTGGGTAGACCGGCTGTCCGCGCCCTGGCTTGGTTCCCGGTAGACCGGCTGTCCACGGCCGGACTCGGTACCTGGCCGCTGACGGCTGGGGTAGACCAGGTGTCCGCGCTCGGACTTAGTTCCTGACGACGGAACCTGCGGGTAGACCTGCTGTCCGCGGCCGGCCTGTCCGGGGCCCTCCAAGTATCAAAAAGGAGACCTTCACTCCAGTGCGGGTAAAGGCAGGGAGTAGCTAGGACTCTCGGTGCGTATTTGATTCATGAACCCCTGGGTAGACCGGCTGTCCGCGCCCTGGCTTGGTTCCCAGTAGACCGGTGTCCACAGCCGGACTCCGTACCTGGCCGCTGACGGCTGGGGTAGACCAGGTGTCCGCGCTCGGACTTAGTTCCTGACGACGGAACCTGCGGGTCGACCTGCTTTCCGCGGCCGGCCTGACCGGGTCCCTGCAAGTATCAAAAAGGAGACCTTCACTCCAGTGCGGGTAAAGGCAGGGAGTAGCTAGGACTCTCGGTGTGTATTTGATTCATGAACCCCCGGGTAGAAAGGCTGTCCGCGCCCTGCCTTGGTTCCTGGGTAGACCGGCTGTCCACGGCCGGACTCGGTACCTGGCTTCTGACGGCTGGGGTAGACCAGGTGTCCGCGCTCGGACTTAGTTCCTGACGACGGAACCTGCGGGTAGACCTGCTGTCCGCGGCCGGCCTGTCCGGGGCCCTCCAAGTATCAAAAAGGACACCTTCACTCCAGTGCGGGTAAAGGCAGGGAGTAGCTAGGACTCTTTATAACTAGGGGCGTACGTAACTGGCTGCCGAGCCCGTGGCTAGACCTGTTCCGCCGCGGCCGGCCTGTCCGGGGCCCTCCAAGTATCAAAAAGGAGACCTTCACTCCAGTGCGGGTAAAGGCAGGGAGTAGCTAGGACTCTCGGTGCGTATTTGATTCATGAACCCCCGGGTAGAAAGGCTGTCCGCGCCCTGCCTTGGTTCCTGGGTAGACCGGCTGTCCACGGCCGGACTCCGTACCTGGCTTCTGACGGCTGGGGTAGACCAGGTGTCCACGCTCGGACTTAGTTCTTGACGACGGAACCTGCGGGTAGACCTGCTGTCCACGGCCGGCCTGTTTGGGGCCCTCCAAGTATCAAAAAGGAGACCTTCACTCCAGTGCGGGTAAAGGCAGGGAGTAGCTAGGACTCTCGGTGCGTATTTGATTCATGAACCCCTGGGTAGACCGGCTGTCCGCGCCCTGGCTTGTTTCCCGGGTAGACCGGCTGTCCACGGCCGGACTCGGTTCCTGCCCGCTGACGGCTGGGGTAGACCAGGTGTCCGCGCTCGGACTTAGTTCCTGACGACGGAACCTGCGGGTAGACCTGCTGTCCACGGCCGGCCTGTCCGGGGCCCTCCAAGTTTCAAAAAGGAGACCTTCACTCCAGTGCGGGTAAAGGCAGGGAGTAGCTAGGACTCTCGGTGCGTATTTGATTCATGAACCCCTGGGTAGACCAGGTGTCAGCGCCCTGCCTTGGTTCCTGGGTAGACCGGCTGTCCGCGGCCGGCCTGTCCGGGGCCCTCCAAGTATCAAAAAGGAGACCTTCACTCCAGTGCGGGTAAAGGCAGGGAGTAGCTAGGACTCTCGGTGCGTATTTGATTCATGAACCCCCGGGTAGAAAGGCTGTCCGCGCCCTGCCTTGGTTCCTGGGTAGACCGGCTGTCCACGGCCGGACTCCGTACCTGGCTTCTGACGGCTGGGGTAGACCAGGTGTCCACGCTCGGACTTAGTTCTTGACGACGGAACCTGCGGGTAGACCTGCTGTCCACGGCCGGCCTGTCCGAGGCCCTCCAAGTATCAAAAAGGAGACCTTCACTCCAGTGCGGGTAAAGGCAGGGAGTAGCTAGGACTCTCGGTGCGTATTTGATTCATGAACCCCTGGGTAGACCGGCTGTCCGCGCCCTGGCTTGGTTCCCGGTAGACCGGCTGTCCACGGCCGGACTCGGTACCTGGCCGCTGACGGCTGGGGTAGACCAGGTGTCCGCGCTCAGACTTAGTTCCTGACGACAGAACCTGCGGGTAGACCTGGTGTCTGCACCGGCCTGTCCGAGGCCCTCCAAGTATCAAAAAGGAGACCTTCACTCCAGTGCGGGTAAAGGCAGGGAGTAGCTAGGACTCTCGGTGCGTATTTGATTCATGAACCCCTGGGTAGACCGGCTGTCCGCGCCCTGGCTTGGTTCCCGGTAGAACGACTGTCCACGGCCGGACTCGGTACCTGCCCGCTGACGGCTGGGGTAGACCAGGTGTCCGCGCTCGGACTTAGTTCCTGACGACGGAACCTGCGGGTAGACCGGCTGTCCGCGGCCGGCCTGTCCGGGGCCCTCCAAGTATGAAAAAGAGACCTTCACTCCAGTGCGGGTAAAGGCAGGGAGTAGCTAGGACTCTCGGTGCGTATTTGATTCATGAACCCCTGGGTAGACCGGCTGTCCGCGCCCTGGCTTGTTTCCCGGGTAGACCGGCTGTCCACGGCCGGACTCGGTTCCTGCCCGCTGACGGCTGGGGTAGACCAGGTGTCCGCGCTCGGACTTAGTTCCTGACGACGGAACCTGCGGGTAGACCTGCTGTCCACGGCCGGCCTGTCCGGGGCCCTCCAAGTTTCAAAAAGGAGACCTTCACTCCAGTGCGGGTAAAGGCAGGGAGTAGCTAGGACTCTCGGTGCGTATTTGATTCATGAACCCCTGGGTAGACCAGGTGTCAGCGCCCTGCCTTGGTTCCTGGGTAGACCGGCTGTCCGCGGCCGGCCTGTCCGGGGCCCTCCAAGTATCAAAAAGGAGACCTTCACTCCAGTGCGGGTAAAGGCAGGGAGTAGCTAGGACTCTCGGTGCGTATTTGATTCATGAACCCCCGGGTAGAAAGGCTGTCCGCGCCCTGCCTTGGTTCCTGGGTAGACCGGCTGTCCACGGCCGGACTCCGTACCTGGCTTCTGACGGCTGGGGTAGACCAGGTGTCCACGCTCGGACTTAGTTCTTGACGACGGAACCTGCGGGTAGACCTGCTGTCCACGGCCGGCCTGTTTGGGGCCCTCCAAGTATCAAAAAGGAGACCTTCACTCCAGTGCGGGTAAAGGCAGGGAGTAGCTAGGACTCTTTATAACTAGGGGCGTACGTAACTGGCTGCCGAGCCCGTGGCTAGACCTGTTCCGCCGCGGCCGGCCTGTCCGGGGCCCTCCAAGTATCAAAAAGGAGACCTTCACTCCAGTGCGGGTAAAGGCAGGGAGTAGCTAGGACTCTCGGTGCGTATTTGATTAATGAACCCCTGGGTAGACCGGCTGTCCGCGCCCTGCCTTGGTTCCCGGTAGACCGGCTGTCCACGGCCGGACTCGGTACCTGGCCGCTGACGGCTGGGGTAGACCAGGTGTCCGCGCTCGGACTTAGTTCCTGACGACGGAACCTGCGGGTAGACCTGCTGTCTGCACCGGCCTGTCCGAGGCCCTCCAAGTATCAAAAAGGAGACCTTCACTCCAGTGCGGGTAAAGGCAGGGAGTAGCTAGGACTCTTTATAACTAGGGGCGTACGTAACTGGCTGCCGAGCCCGTGGCTAGACCTGTTCCGCCGCGGCCGGCCTGTCCGGGGCCCTCCAAGTATCAAAAAGGAGACCTTCACTCCAGTGCGGGTAAAGGCAGGGAGTAGCTAGGACTCTCGGTGCGTATTTGATTCATGAACCCCTGGTAGACCGGCTGTCCGCGCCCTGCCTTGGTTCCCGGTAGACCGGCTGTCCACGGCCGGACTCGGTACCTGGCCGCTGACGGCTGGGGTAGACCAGGTGTCCGCGCTCGGACTTAGTTCCTGACGACGGAACCTGCGGGTAGACCTGCTGTCTGCACCGGCCTGTCCGAGGCCCTCCAAGTATCAAAAAGGAGACCTTCACTCCAGTGCGGGTAAAGGCAGGGAGTAGCTAGGACTCTCGGTGCGTATTTGATTCATGAACCCCTGGGTAGACCAGGTGTCAGCGCCCTGCCTTGGTTCCTGGGTAGACCGGCTGTCCGCGGCCGGCCTGTCCGGGGCCCTCCAAGTATCAAAAAGGAGACCTTCACTCCAGTGCGGGTAAAGGCAGGGAGTAGCTAGGACTCTCGGTGCGTATTTGATTCATGAACCTCTGGGTAGACCGGCTGTCCGCGCCCTGCCTTGGTTCCCGGGTAGACCGGCTGTCCACGGCCGGACTCGGTTCCTGCCCGCTGACGGCTGGGGTAGACCAGGTGTCCGCGCTCGGACTTAGTTCCTGACGACGGAACCTGCGGGTAGACCTGCTGTCTGCACCGGCCTGTCCGAGGCCCTCCAAGTATCAAAAAGGAGACCTTCACTCCAGTGCGGGTAAAGGCAGGGAGTAGCTAGGACTCTTTATAACTAGGGGCGTACGTAACTGGCTGCCGAGCCCGTGGCTAGACCTGTTCCGCCGCGGCCGGCCTGTCCGGGGCCCTCCAAGTATGAAAAAGGAGACCTTCACTCCAGTGCGGGTAAAGGCAGGGAGTAGCTAGGACTCTCGGTGCGTATTTGATTCATGAACCCCTGGGTAGACCGGCTGTCCGCGCCCTGCCTTGGTTCCCGGTAGACCGGCTGTCCACGGCCGGACTCGGTACCTGGCCGCTGACGGCTGGGGTAGACCAGGTGTCCGCGCTCGGACTTAGTTCCTGACGACGGAACCTGCGGGTAGACCTGCTGTCTGCACCGGCCTGTCCGAGGCCCTCCAAGTATCAAAAAGGAGACCTTCACTCCAGTGCGGGTAAAGGCAGGGAGTAGCTAGGACTCTCGGTGCGTATTTGATTCATGAACCTCTGGGTAGACCAGGTGTCAGCGCCCTGCCTTGGTTCCTGGGTAGACCGGCTGTCCGCGGCCGGCCTGTCCGGGGCCCTCCAAGTATCAAAAAGGAGACCTTCACTCCAGTGCGGGTAAAGGCAGGGAGTAGCTAGGACTCTCGGTGCGTATTTGATTCATGAACCCCTGGGTAGACCGGCTGTCCGCGCCCTGCCTTGGTTCCCGGGTAGACCGGCTGTCCACGGCCGGACTCGGTTCCTGCCCGCTGACGGCTGGGGTAGACCAGGTGTCCGCGCTCGGACTTAGTTCCTGACGACGGAACCTGCGGGTAGACCTGCTGTCCGCGGCCGGCCTGTCCGAGGCCCTCCAAGTATCAAAAAGGACACCTTCACTCCAGTGCGGGTAAAGGCAGGGAGTAGCTAGGACTCTTTATAACTAGGGGCGTACGTAACTGGCTGCCGAGCCCGTGGCTAGACCTGTTCCGCCGCGGCCGGCCTGTCCGGGGCCCTCCAAGTATCAAAAAGGAGACCTTCACTCCAGTGCGGGTAAAGGCAGGGAGTAGCTAGGACTCTCGGTGCGTATTTGATTCATGAACCCCAGGGTAGACCGGCTGTCCGCGCCCTGGCTTGTTTCTTGGGTAGACCGGCTGTCCACGGCCGGACTCCGTACCTGGCTTCTGACGGCTGGGGTAGACCAGGTGTCCACGCTCGGACTTAGTTCTTGACGACGGAACCTGCGGGTAGACCTGCTGTCCACGGCCGGCCTGTTTGGGGCCCTCCAAGTATCAAAAAGGAGACCTTCACTCCAGTGCGGGTAAAGGCAGGGAGTAGCTAGGACTCTTTATAACTAGGGGCGTACGTAACTGGCTGCCGAGCCCGTGGCTAGACCTGTTCCGCCGCGGCCGGCCTGTCCGGGGCCCTCCAAGTATCAAAAAGGAGACCTTCACTCCAGTGCGGGTAAAGGCAGGGAGTAGCTAGGACTCTCGGTGCGTATTTGATTAATGAACCCCTGGGTAGACCGGCTGTCCGCGCCCTGCCTTGGTTCCCGGTAGACCGGCTGTCCACGGCCGGACTCGGTACCTGGCCGCTGACGGCTGGGGTAGACCAGGTGTCCGCGCTCGGACTTAGTTCCTGACGACGGAACCTGCGGGTAGACCTGCTGTCTGCACCGGCCTGTCCGAGGCCCTCCAAGTATCAAAAAGGAGACCTTCACTCCAGTGCGGGTAAAGGCAGGGAGTAGCTAGGACTCTTTATAACTAGGGGCGTACGTAACTGGCTGCCGAGCCCGTGGCTAGACCTGTTCCGCCGCGGCCGGCCTGTCCGGGGCCCTCCAAGTATCAAAAAGGAGACCTTCACTCCAGTGCGGGTAAAGGCAGGGAGTAGCTAGGACTCTCGGTGCGTATTTGATTAATGAACCCCTGGGTAGACCGGCTGTCCGCGCCCTGCCTTGGTTCCCGGTAGACCGGCTGTCCACGGCCGGACTCGGTACCTGGCCGCTGACGGCTGGGGTAGACCAGGTGTCCGCGCTCGGACTTAGTTCCTGACGACGGAACCTGCGGGTAGACCTGCTGTCTGCACCGGCCTGTCCGAGGCCCTCCAAGTATCAAAAAGGAGACCTTCACTCCAGTGCGGGTAAAGGCAGGGAGTAGCTAGGACTCTCGGTGCGTATTTGATTCATGAACCCCTGGGTAGACCAGGTGTCAGCGCCCTGCCTTGGTTCCTGGGTAGACCGGCTGTCCGCGGCCGGCCTGTCCGGGGCCCTCCAAGTATCAAAAAGGAGACCTTCACTCCAGTGCGGGTAAAGGCAGGGAGTAGCTAGGACTCTCGGTGCGTATTTGATTCATGAACCTCTGGGTAGACCGGCTGTCCGCGCCCTGCCTTGGTTCCCGGGTAGACCGGCTGTCCACGGCCGGACTCGGTTCCTGCCCGCTGACGGCTGGGGTAGACCAGGTGTCCGCGCTCGGACTTAGTTCCTGACGACGGAACCTGCGGGTAGACCTGCTTTCCGCGGCCGGCCTGACCGGGGCCCTGCAAGTATCAAAAAGGAGACCTTCACTCCAGTGCGGGTAAAGGCAGGGAGTAGCTAGGACTCTCGGTGCGTATTTGATTCATGAACCCCCGGGTAGAAAGGCTGTCCGCGCCCTGCCTTGGTTCCTGGGTAGACCGGCTGTCCACGGCCGGACTCGGTACCTGGCTTCTGACGGCTGGGGTAGACCAGGTGTCCGCGCTCGGACTTAGTTCCTGACGACGGAACCTGCGGGTAGACCTGCTGTCTGCACCGGCCTGTCCGAGGCCCTCCAAGTATCAAAAAGGAGACCTTCACTCCAGTGCGGGTAAAGGCAGGGAGTAGCTAGGACTCTTTATAACTAGGGGCGTACGTAACTGGCTGCCGAGCCCGTGGCTAGACCTGTTCCGCCGCGGCCGGCCTGTCCGGGGCCCTCCAAGTATGAAAAAGGAGACCTTCACTCCAGTGCGGGTAAAGGCAGGGAGTAGCTAGGACTCTCGGTGCGTATTTGATTCATGAACCCCTGGGTAGACCGGCTGTCCGCGCCCTGCCTTGGTTCCCGGTAGACCGGCTGTCCACGGCCGGACTCGGTACCTGGCCGCTGACGGCTGGGGTAGACCAGGTGTCCGCGCTCGGACTTAGTTCCTGACGACGGAACATGCGGGTAGACCTGCTGTCTGCACCGGCCTGTCCGAGGCCCTCCAAGTATCAAAAAGGAGACCTTCACTCCAGTGCGGGTAAAGGCAGGGAGTAGCTAGGACTCTCGGTGCGTATTTGATTCATGAACCCCTGGGTAGACCAGGTGTCAGCGCCCTGCCTTGGTTCCTGGGTAGACCGGCTGTCCGCGGCCGGCCTGTCCGGGGCCCTCCAAGTATCAAAAAGGAGACCTTCACTCCAGTGCGGGTAAAGGCAGGGAGTAGCTAGGACTCTCGGTGCGTATTTGATTCATGAACCCCTGGGTAGACCGGCTGTCCGCGCCCTGCCTTGGTTCCCGGGTAGACCGGCTGTCCACGGCCGGACTCGGTTCCTGCCCGCTGACGGCTGGGGTAGACCAGGTGTCCGCGCTCGGACTTAGTTCCTGACGACGGAACCTGCGGGTAGACCTGCTTTCCGCGGCCGGCCTGACCGGGGCCCTGCAAGTATCAAAAAGGAGACCTTCACTCCAGTGCGGGTAAAGGCAGGGAGTAGCTAGGACTCTCGGTGCGTATTTGATTCATGAACCCCCGGGTAGAAAGGCTGTCCGCGCCCTGCCTTGGTTCCTGGGTAGACCGGCTGTCCACGGCCGGACTCGGTACCTGGCTTCTGACGGCTGGGGTAGACCAGGTGTCCGCGCTCGGACTTAGTTCCTGACGACGGAACCTGCGGGTAGACCTGCTGTCCGCGGCCGGCCTGTCCGAGGCCCTCCAAGTATCAAAAAGGACACCTTCACTCCAGTGCGGGTAAAGGCAGGGAGTAGCTAGGACTCTTTATAACTAGGGGCGTACGTAACTGGCTGCCGAGCCCGTGGCTAGACCTGTTCCGCCGCGGCCGGCCTGTCCGGGGCCCTCCAAGTATCAAAAAGGAGACCTTCACTCCAGTGCGGGTAAAGGCAGGGAGTAGCTAGGACTCTCGGTGCGTATTTGATTCATGAACCCCAGGGTAGACCGGCTGTCCGCGCCCTGGCTTGTTTCTTGGGTAGACCGGCTGTCCACGGCCGGACTCCGTACCTGGCTTCTGACGGCTGGGGTAGACCAGGTGTCCACGCTCGGACTTAGTTCTTGACGACGGAACATGCGGGTAGACCTGCTGTCCACGGCCGGCCTGTTTGGGGCCCTCCAAGTATCAAAAAGGAGACCTTCACTCCAGTGCGGGTAAAGGCAGGGAGTAGCTAGGACTCTCGGTGCGTATTTGATTCATGAACCCCTGGGTAGACCAGGTGTCAGCGCCCTGCCTTGGTTCCTGGGTAGACCGGCTGTCCGCGGCCGGCCTGTCCGGGGCCCTCCAAGTATCAAAAAGGAGACCTTCACTCCAGTGCGGGTAAAGGCAGGGAGTAGCTAGGACTCTCGGTGCGTATTTGATTCATGAACCCCCGGGTAGAAAGGCTGTCCGCGCCCTGCCTTGGTTCCTGGGTAGACCGGCTGTCCACGGCCGGACTCCGTACCTGGCTTCTGACGGCTGGGGTAGACCAGGTGTCCACGCTCGGACTTAGTTCTTGACGACGGAACCTGCGGGTAGACCTGCTGTCCACGGCCGGCCTGTTTGGGGCCCTCCAAGTATCAAAAAGGAGACCTTCACTCCAGTGCGGGTAAAGGCAGGGAGTAGCTAGGACTCTTTATAACTAGGGGCGTACGTAACTGGCTGCCGAGCCCGTGGCTAGACCTGTTCCGCCGCGGCCGGCCTGTCCGGGGCCCTCCAAGTATCAAAAAGGAGACCTTCACTCCAGTGCGGGTAAAGGCAGGGAGTAGCTAGGACTCTCGGTGCGTATTTGATTAATGAACCCCTGGGTAGACCGGCTGTCCGCGCCCTGCCTTGGTTCCCGGTAGACCGGCTGTCCACGGCCGGACTCGGTACCTGGCCGCTGACGGCTGGGGTAGACCAGGTGTCCGCGCTCGGACTTAGTTCCTGACGACGGAACCTGCGGGTAGACCTGCTGTCTGCACCGGCCTGTCCGAGGCCCTCCAAGTATCAAAAAGGAGACCTTCACTCCAGTGCGGGTAAAGGCAGGGAGTAGCTAGGACTCTCGGTGCGTATTTGATTCATGAACCCCTGGGTAGACCAGGTGTCAGCGCCCTGGCTTGGTTCCTGGGTAGACCGGCTGTCCGCGGCCGGCCTGTCCGGGGCCCTCCAAGTATCAAAAAGGAGACCTTCACTCCAGTGCGGGTAAAGGCAGGGAGTAGCTAGGACTCTCGGTGCGTATTTGATTCATGAACCCCTGGGATGACCGGCTGTCCGCGCCCTGCCTTGGTTCCCGGGTAGACCGGCTGTCCACGGCCGGACTCGGTTCCTGCCCGCTGACGGCTGGGGTAGACCAGGTGTCCGCGCTCGGACTTAGTTCCTGACGACGGAACCTGCGGGTAGACCTGCTTTCCGCGGCCGGCCTGACCGGGGCCCTCCAAGTATCAAAAAGGAGACCTTCACTCCAGTGCGGGTAAAGGCAGGGAGTAGCTAGGACTCTCGGTGCGTATTTGATTCATGAACCCCCGGGTAGAAAGGCTGTCCGCGCCCTGCCTTGGTTCCTGGGTAGACCGGCTGTCCACGGCCGGACTCCGTACCTGGCTTCTGACGGCTGGGGTAGACCAGGTGTCCACGCTCGGACTTAGTTCTTGACGACGGAACCTGCGGGTAGACCTGCTGTCCACGGCCGGCCTGTTTGGGGCCCTCCAAGTATCAAAAAGGAGACCTTCACTCCAGTGCGGGTAAAGGCAGGGAGTAGCTAGGACTCTTTATAACTAGGGGCGTACGTAACTGGCTGCCGAGCCCGTGGCTAGACCTGTTCCGCCGCGGCCGGCCTGTCCGGGGCCCTCCAAGTATCAAAAAGGAGACCTTCACTCCAGTGCGGGTAAAGGCAGGGAGTAGCTAGGACTCTCGGTGCGTATTTGATTAATGAACCCCTGGGTAGACCGGCTGTCCGCGCCCTGCCTTGGTTCCCGGTAGACCGGCTGTCCACGGCCGGACTCGGTACCTGGCCGCTGACGGCTGGGGTAGACCAGGTGTCCGCGCTCGGACTTAGTTCCTGACGACGGAACCTGCGGGTAGACCTGCTGTCTGCACCGGCCTGTCCGAGGCCCTCCAAGTATCAAAAAGGAGACCTTCACTCCAGTGCGGGTAAAGGCAGGGAGTAGCTAGGACTCTTTATAACTAGGGGCGTACGTAACTGGCTGCCGAGCCCGTGGCTAGACCTGTTCCGCCGCGGCCGGCCTGTCCGGGGCCCTCCAAGTATCAAAAAGGAGACCTTCACTCCAGTGCGGGTAAAGGCAGGGAGTAGCTAGGACTCTCGGTGCGTATTTGATTCATGAACCCCTGGGTAGACCGGCTGTCCGCGCCCTGCCTTGGTTCCCGGTAGACCGGCTGTCCACGGCCGGACTCGGTACCTGGCCGCTGACGGCTGGGGTAGACCAGGTGTCCGCGCTCGGACTTAGTTCCTGACGACGGAACCTGCGGGTAGACCTGCTGTCTGCACCGGCCTGTCCGAGGCCCTCCAAGTATCAAAAAGGAGACCTTCACTCCAGTGCGGGTAAAGGCAGGGAGTAGCTAGGACTCTCGGTGCGTATTTGATTCATGAACCCCTGGGTAGACCAGGTGTCAGCGCCCTGGCTTGGTTCCTGGGTAGACCGGCTGTCCGCGGCCGGCCTGTCCGGGGCCCTCCAAGTATCAAAAAGGAGACCTTCACTCCAGTGCGGGTAAAGGCAGGGAGTAGCTAGGACTCTCGGTGCGTATTTGATTCATGAACCCCTGGGTAGACCGGCTGTCCGCGCCCTGCCTTGTTTCCCGGGTAGACCGGCTGTCCACGGCCGGACTCGGTTCCTGCCCGCTGACGGCTGGGGTAGACCAGGTGTCCGCGCTCGGACTTAGTTCCTGACGACGGAACCTGCGGGTAGACCTGCTTTCCGCGGCCGGCCTGACCGGGGCCCTGCAAGTATCAAAAAGGACACCTTCACTCCAGTGCGGGTAAAGGCAGGGAGTAGCTAGGACTCTTTATAACTAGGGGCGTACGTAACTGGCTGCCGAGCCCGTGGCTAGACCTGTTCCGCCGCGGCCGGCCTGTCCGGGGCCCTCCAAGTATCAAAAAGGAGACCTTCACTCCAGTGCGGGTAAAGGCAGGGAGTAGCTAGGACTCTCGGTGCGTATTTGATTCATGAACCCCAGGGTAGACCGGCTGTCCGCGCCCTGGCTTGTTTCTTGGGTAGACCGGCTGTCCACGGCCGGACTCCGTACCTGGCTTCTGACGGCTGGGGTAGACCAGGTGTCCACGCTCGGACTTAGTTCTTGACGACGGAACCTGCGGGTAGACCTGCTGTCCACGGCCGGCCTGTTTGGGGCCCTCCAAGTATCAAAAAGGAGACCTTCACTCCAGTGCGGGTAAAGGCAGGGAGTAGCTAGGACTCTCGGTGCGTATTTGATTCATGAACCCCTGGGTAGACCGGCTGTCCGCGCCCTGGCTTGTTTCCCGGGTAGACCGGCTGTCCACGGCCGGACTCGGTTCCTGCCCGCTGACGGCTGGGGTAGACCAGGTGTCCGCGCTCGGACTTAGTTCCTGACGACGGAACCTGCGGGTAGACCTGCTGTCCACGGCCGGCCTGTCCGGGGCCCTCCAAGTTTCAAAAAGGAGACCTTCACTCCAGTGCGGGTAAAGGCAGGGAGTAGCTAGGACTCTCGGTGCGTATTTGATTCATGAACCCCTGGGTAGACCAGGTGTCAGCGCCCTGCCTTGGTTCCTGGGTAGACCGGCTGTCCGCGGCCGGCCTGTCCGGGGCCCTCCAAGTATCAAAAAGGAGACCTTCACTCCAGTGCGGGTAAAGGCAGGGAGTAGCTAGGACTCTCGGTGCGTATTTGATTCATGAACCCCCGGGTAGAAAGGCTGTCCGCGCCCTGCCTTGGTTCCTGGGTAGACCGGCTGTCCACGGCCGGACTCCGTACCTGGCTTCTGACGGCTGGGGTAGACCAGGTGTCCACGCTCGGACTTAGTTCTTGACGACGGAACCTGCGGGTAGACCTGCTGTCCACGGCCGGCCTGTTTGGGGCCCTCCAAGTATCAAAAAGGAGACCTTCACTCCAGTGCGGGTAAAGGCAGGGAGTAGCTAGGACTCTCTTTAACTGGGGGCGTATGTAGCTGGCTGCCGAGCCCGTGGCTAGACCTGTTCCGCCGCAGCTGGCCTGTCCGGGGCCCTCCAAGTATCAAAAAGGAGACCTTCACTCCAGTGCGGGTAAAGGCAGGGAGTAGCTAGGACTCTCGGTGCGTATTTGATTCATGAACCCCTGGGTAGACCGGCTGTCCGCGCCCTGGCTTGGTTCCCGGTAGACCGGCTGTCCACGGCCGGACTCGGTACCTGGCCGCTGACGGCTGGGGTAGACCAGGTGTCCGCGCTCGGACTTAGTTCCTGACGACGGAACCTGCGGGTAGACCGGCTGTCCGCGGCCGGCCTGTCCGGGGCCCTCCAAGTATCAAAAAGGAGACCTTCACTCCAGTGCGGGTAAAGGCAGGGAGTAGCTAGGACTCTCGGTGCGTATTTGATTCATGAACCCCTGGGTAGACCGGCTGTCCGCGCCCTGGCTTGGTTCCCGGTAGACCGGCTGTCCACGGCCGGACTCGGTACCTGGCCGCTGACGGCTGGGGTAGACCAGGTGTCCGCGCTCGGACTTAGTTCCTGACGACGGAACCTGCGGGTAGACCGGCTGTCCGCGGCCGGCCTGTCCGGGGCCCTCCAAGTATGAAAAAGGAGACCTTCACTCCAGTGCGGGTAAAGGCAGGGAGTAGCTAGGACTCTCGGTGCGTATTTGATTCATGAACCCCAGGGTAGACCGGCTGTCCGCGCCCTGGCTTGTTTCTTGGGTAGACCGGCTGTCCACGGCCGGACTCCGTACCTGGCTTCTGACGGCTGGGGTAGACCAGGTGTCCACGCTCGGACTTAGTTCTTGACGACGGAACCTGCGGGTAGACCTGCTGTCCACGGCCGGCCTGTTTGGGGCCCTCCAAGTATCAAAAAGGAGACCTTCACTCCAGTGCGGGTAAAGGCAGGGAGTAGCTAGGACTCTCGGTGCGTATTTGATTCATGAACCCCTGGGTAGACCGGCTGTCCGCGCCCTGGCTTGTTTCCCGGGTAGACCGGCTGTCCACGGCCGGACTCGGTTCCTGCCCGCTGACGGCTGGGGTAGACCAGGTGTCCGCGCTCGGACTTAGTTCCTGACGACGGAACCTGCGGGTAGACCTGCTGTCCACGGCCGGCCTGTCCGGGGCCCTCCAAGTTTCAAAAAGGAGACCTTCACTCCAGTGCGGGTAAAGGCAGGGAGTAGCTAGGACTCTCGGTGCGTATTTGATTCATGAACCCCTGGGTAGACCAGGTGTCAGCGCCCTGCCTTGGTTCCTGGGTAGACCGGCTGTCCGCGGCCGGCCTGTCCGGGGCCCTCCAAGTATCAAAAAGGAGACCTTCACTCCAGTGCGGGTAAAGGCAGGGAGTAGCTAGGACTCTCGGTGCGTATTTGATTCATGAACCCCCGGGTAGAAAGGCTGTCCGCGCCCTGCCTTGGTTCCTGGGTAGACCGGCTGTCCACGGCCGGACTCCGTACCTGGCTTCTGACGGCTGGGGTAGACCAGGTGTCCACGCTCGGACTTAGTTCTTGACGACGGAACCTGCGGGTAGACCTGCTGTCCACGGCCGGCCTGTTTGGGGCCCTCCAAGTATCAAAAAGGAGACCTTCACTCCAGTGCGGGTAAAGGCAGGGAGTAGCTAGGACTCTCTTTAACTGGGGGCGTATGTAGCTGGCTGCCGAGCCCGTGGCTAGACCTGTTCCGCCGCAGCTGGCCTGTCCGGGGCCCTCCAAGTATCAAAAAGGAGACCTTCACTCCAGTGCGGGTAAAGGCAGGGAGTAGCTAGGACTCTCGGTGCGTATTTGATTCATGAACCCCTGGGTAGACCGGCTGTCCGCGCCCTGGCTTGGTTCCCGGTAGACCGGCTGTCCACGGCCGGACTCGGTACCTGGCCGCTGACGGCTGGGGTAGACCAGGTGTCCGCGCTCGGACTTAGTTCCTGACGACGGAACCTGCGGGTAGACCGGCTGTCCGCGGCCGGCCTGTCCGGGGCCCTCCAAGTATCAAAAAGGAGACCTTCACTCCAGTGCGGGTAAAGGCAGGGAGTAGCTAGGACTCTCGGTGCGTATTTGATTCATGAACCCCTGGGTAGACCGGCTGTCCGCGCCCTGGCTTGGTTCCCGGTAGACCGGCTGTCCACGGCCGGACTCGGTACCTGGCCGCTGACGGCTGGGGTAGACCAGGTGTCCGCGCTCGGACTTAGTTCCTGACGACGGAACCTGCGGGTAGACCGGCTGTCCGCGGCCGGCCTGTCCGGGGCCCTCCAAGTATGAAAAAGGAGACCTTCACTCCAGTGCGGGTAAAGGCAGGGAGTAGCTAGGACTCTCGGTGCGTATTTGATTCATGAACCCCTGGGTAGACCGGCTGTCCGCGCCCTGGCTTGGTTCCCGGTAGACCGGCTGTCCACGGCCGGACTCGGTACCTGGCCGCTGACGGCTGGGGTAGACCAGGTGTCCGCGCTCGGACTTAGTTCCTGACGACGGAACCTGCGGGTAGACCTGCTGTCCGCGGCCGGCCTGTCCGGGGCCCTCCAAGTATCAAAAAGGAGACCTTCACTCCAGTGCGGGTAAAGGCAGGGAGTAGCTAGGACTCTCGGTGCGTATTTGATTCATGAACCCCTGGGTAGACCGGCTGTCCGCGCCCTGGCTTGGTTCCCAGTAGACCGGTGTCCACAGCCGGACTCCGTACCTGGCCGCTGACGGCTGGGGTAGACCAGGTGTCCGCGCTCGGACTTAGTTCCTGACGACGGAACCTGCGGGTCGACCTGCTTTCCGCGGCCGGCCTGACCGGGTCCCTGCAAGTATCAAAAAGGAGACCTTCACTCCAGTGCGGGTAAAGGCAGGGAGTAGCTAGGACTCTCGGTGTGTATTTGATTCATGAACCCCCGGGTAGAAAGGCTGTCCGCGCCCTGCCTTGGTTCCTGGGTAGACCGGCTGTCCACGGCCGGACTCGGTACCTGGCTTCTGACGGCTGGGGTAGACCAGGTGTCCGCGCTCGGACTTAGTTCCTGACGACGGAACCTGCGGGTAGACCTGCTGTCCGCGGCCGGCCTGTCCGGGGCCCTCCAAGTATCAAAAAGGACACCTTCACTCCAGTGCGGGTAAAGGCAGGGAGTAGCTAGGACTCTTTATAACTAGGGGCGTACGTAACTGGCTGCCGAGCCCGTGGCTAGACCTGTTCCGCCGCGGCCGGCCTGTCCGGGGCCCTCCAAGTATCAAAAAGGAGACCTTCACTCCAGTGCGGGTAAAGGCAGGGAGTAGCTAGGACTCTCTTTAACTGGGGGCGTATGTAGCTGGCTGCCGAGCCCGTGGCTAGACCTGTTCCCCCGCAGCCGGCCTGTCCGGGGCCCTCCAAGTATCAAAAAGGAGACCTTCACTCCAGTGCGGGTAAAGGCAGGGAGTAGCTAGGACTCTCGGTGCGTATTTGATTCATGAACCCCTGGGTAGACCGGCTGTCCGCGCCCTGGCTTGGTTCCCGGTAGAACGACTGTCCACGGCCGGACTCGGTACCTGCCCGCTGACGGCTGGGGTAGACCAGGTGTCCGCGCTCGGACTTAGTTCCTGACGACGGAACCTGCGGGTAGACCGGCTGTCCGCGGCCGGCCTGTCCGGGGCCCTCCAAGTATGAAAAAGAGACCTTCACTCCAGTGCGGGTAAAGGCAGGGAGTAGCTAGGACTCTCGGTGCGTATTTGATTCATGAACCCCTGGGTAGACCGGCTGTCCGCGCCCTGGCTTGTTTCCCGGGTAGACCGGCTGTCCACGGCCGGACTCGGTTCCTGCCCGCTGACGGCTGGGGTAGACCAGGTGTCCGCGCTCGGACTTAGTTCCTGACGACGGAACCTGCGGGTAGACCTGCTGTCCACGGCCGGCCTGTCCGGGGCCCTCCAAGTTTCAAAAAGGAGACCTTCACTCCAGTGCGGGTAAAGGCAGGGAGTAGCTAGGACTCTCGGTGCGTATTTGATTCATGAACCCCTGGGTAGACCAGGTGTCAGCGCCCTGCCTTGGTTCCTGGGTAGACCGGCTGTCCGCGGCCGGCCTGTCCGGGGCCCTCCAAGTATCAAAAAGGAGACCTTCACTCCAGTGCGGGTAAAGGCAGGGAGTAGCTAGGACTCTCGGTGCGTATTTGATTCATGAACCCCCGGGTAGAAAGGCTGTCCGCGCCCTGCCTTGGTTCCTGGGTAGACCGGCTGTCCACGGCCGGACTCCGTACCTGGCTTCTGACGGCTGGGGTAGACCAGGTGTCCACGCTCGGACTTAGTTCTTGACGACGGAACCTGCGGGTAGACCTGCTGTCCACGGCCGGCCTGTTTGGGGCCCTCCAAGTATCAAAAAGGAGACCTTCACTCCAGTGCGGGTAAAGGCAGGGAGTAGCTAGGACTCTTTATAACTAGGGGCGTACGTAACTGGCTGCCGAGCCCGTGGCTAGACCTGTTCCGCCGCGGCCGGCCTGTCCGGGGCCCTCCAAGTATCAAAAAGGAGACCTTCACTCCAGTGCGGGTAAAGGCAGGGAGTAGCTAGGACT
>NW_028154540.1:0-100638 GCF_965231275.1 Zosterops lateralis
CCCTAACCCTAACCCTAACCCTAACCACCTAACCCCTAACCCCTAACCCTAACCCCTAACCCTAACCCCTAACCTCCTAACCCTAACCCTAACCCTAACCCTAACCCTAACCCTAACCCTAACCCTAACCCTAACCCTAACCCTAACCCTAACCCTAACCCTAACCCTAACCCTAACCCTAACCCTAACCCTAACCCTAAACCCTAACCCTAACCCTAACCCTAACCCTAACCCTAACCCTAACCCCTAACCCTAACCCTAACCCCTAACCCTAACCCTAACCCTAACCCCTAACCCTAACCCTAACCCTAACCCTAACCCTAACCCTAACCCTAACCCTAACCCTACACCCTAACCCTAACCCTAACCCCTAACCCTAACCCCTAACCCTAACCCCTAACCCTAACCCTAACCCCTAACCCCTAACCCTAACCCTAACCCCTAACCCTAACCCCTAACCCTAACCCTAACCCTAACCCTAACCCTAACCCTAACCCTAACCCTAACCCTAACCCCTAACCCGCTGCCCTAGCATAATTAATTAGTATAATAATAATTATTTTATATTATATATTTTATATATATTTATTTATATATACATATTTATTATAAATATAATAATTATATTTATAGATATATTTTTAAATTGTAGTATATATTATATTATATGAATATATTTAATATATTTTTATTATAAATAAATATATTTCATATATATTAAATTAGGTTATAAATATATTTAATATATTTAAATTTATATAAATATGTATGTATATTTATGTAAATATATATATTTTATATATATAATATAATAATTAATAGTATAATAATTACTAATATATAATTAGTAATTAGCATCAATAATTACTATAATTAATACAATTATAGATTATAATTAAACCCTAATTGTATAATTGATTGGATTAGCTGCATAATTAATTGAGTAATTTGCATATGTGTGGGTAAGTAATTAGGTCATTTATGTAATTGGGGTAATTAATTATGCAGTTGGCTAATTGGGTCATTAGTACTCCAGGTGGGAGGGGGTGGGGGGTGTTGTGATTAGCCAATTATCTATAGTCAGCTACTCTCACCTGGAGGACTGATTAGGGGGTGTGGTATGTGTATGGGGGGGGGGGGGGGGGGTGTGGGCCTATAGAGTATGTATACTCTGTATATAGGGGCAGTATAGGGTGGGCATACCCCCTATATATAGGGTATATATAAACAAAAAAAGAGTAAAAATAATAAGTCTGGTGCAGTGGTAGGAATTTTCATGCGGCCAGGGAGTAAATATTATTATTTATTTAAAGTTTTTTTTTTAATATTTATTCCCTGGCCGCATGAAAATTCCTACCACTGCACCAGAGTTAGAAATAAAGTTAAACTTTATTTCTAACTTTAAATTACAAAGGAAGAAATACAGAGAAAGAGAGAAAAACAAAGTGAGAGAAAGAGAGAAACAGAGAAAAACAAAGTGAGAGAAAGAGAGAAAAACAAAGTGAAAGAGAGAAACAGAAAAACAAAGTGAGAGAAAGAGAGAAACAGAGAAACAAAGTGAGAGAAAGAGAGAAACAGAAAAACAAAGTGAGAGAAAGAGAGAAACAGAAAAACAAAGTGAGAGAAAGAGAGAAAAACAAAGTGAAAGAGAGAGAAACAAAAACAAAGTGAGAGACAAAAACAGACAGAAACAAAGCAAAAGAGAAAGCAACAGAGAAACAGAGTGAGAGAGCGAAAGAGTCAGAGCGAAAAAATCAGAGCAAAAGAGAGAAACAGTTGTTAGAGTGAAAATAAAAGAGAAACAGCATTAGCGTGAAACTAAGACAGAGTGAGCGTGAGAGAGAAACAGAGAAACAGACTGAGAGACTGAGAAAGAAAGAGAAACAGACTTAGACACAAACGGAGTTACAAGGAAACACAGGGAAAGAGAAACAGAGCTAGAGAGAAGCACAGAATGAAAGCAAAAGAGAAGCATCTAGAAATAGAACAGAGGAAAATAAAGAGTTAAGAGAGAAAGAAGCAGAGTGAGAGAGAAAAGGAAATAGCATGAAGATAGAGAGAGGAAAATAAATAGACTTACCTGGAAGTAGGGAAATAGAGTGAAGGAAAGCAAGAAATACAGTGAGAGAAAATGACTCAATGACACCAAATAAAGACAGGAGCCAAAGGGGGGCAGAGGGGGCAGGGGGGAATCTTTATTAGGGTGGATTCAACTTTTATTGAATGAACATTTTTATTTACACATCAGCAAAACACATGGAAACAACACCTACAAATACACGTACAGATACAACCCATAGACACGCTGATAAAAGTACACCTCCGTACAGAGCGATACATAGAAACAGCAGCAAATGCAAATACAGAACAATACAGGGAACCGCAAGCCAAATACATATTGAGACAATAGAACAGTTTTTCTACTTCTGAAACATCCATTATATCTCATTTTATTGGTACAGGAAATGCAAAACAAAAGCAGCACACATAAAATAGAACGGTCATCCACCACACGCACCTCCTTCAGCTTATACACAAACCCACCCTCGCTCCCACCTCAAAGCACCTCCCAACAACCCCCAATCATCGACACACACTCGCAGCACTCCTCGGGAACGTGGTTCCCGGGAGCCGCAACACAAACCGGCCTGCCTGACGAAAACCCCGGTCCCTAGGCCGTCGGCACCCAAACTTTGGCGATGAACATCGCCTCGCAGACCGGCCGGGACCGAGGAAAAAAAAACCCAGCCGGGGGGGAAAATTAAAAAAAACCCCCCCAGCTGGGGATTTTTTATTCTAAATTTAAAATGTGTTGAAAAACCTGAAAGGCAAAAGTCATACACACAAGGTTAGAACCAGTCAACACATGCACCTCCTTCATCTTACACACAAACCCACCCGTGCTCTCACCTCAAAGAACCTCCCAGTCATCAACACACACTCGCAGCACTCCTCGGGAACGTGGTTCCCGGGAGCCTCAACACAAGCCGGCCTGCCTGACGAAAACCCCGGTCCCTAGGCCGTCGGCACCCAAACTTTGGCGATGAACATCGCCTCGCAGACCGGCCGGGACTGAGGAAAAAAAAACCCAGCCGGGGGGGAAAATTAAAAAAAACCCCCCCAGCTGGGGATTTTTTATTCTAAATTTAAAATGTGTTGAAAAACCTGAAAGGCAAAAGTCATGCACACAAGGTTAGAACCAGTCAACACATGCACCTCCTTCATCTTATACACAAACCCACCCTAGCTCTCACCTCAAAGCACCTCCCAACAACCCCCAGTCATCAACACACACTCGCAGCACTCCTCGGGAACGTGGTTCCCGGGAGCCTCGACACAAACCGGCCTGCCTGACAAAAACCCCGGTCCCTAGGCCGTCGGCACCCAAACTTTGGCGATGAACATCGCCTCGCAGACCGGCCGGGACCGAGGAAAAAAAAAAACCCAGCCGGGGGGAAAATTAAAAAAACCCCCCCAGCTGGGGATTTTTTATTCTAAATTTAAAATGTGTTGAAAAACCTGAAAGGCAAAAGTCACGCACACAAGGTTAGAACCAGTCAAACCAGTCAGCACACACACACACACACACACAGAGGCAAACACAAGCAGACACAGACAACTCTCATACACACACAGTCACTCTTCAGCACACATGGTAGATTCCAGGAAACTTGTAGCATCAGCAACCACAGAGATGCTAATCCTCCTCAGGGACCTGGAAGACAACAAGAGGTGGTCAACAAGGGCTTATCTGACAGCAAGTTATCCCCACTCCAGGCCCATATCTCCTATGCCCAAAACTCCACAGAAAAGAGGTGAACTGTGAAGTTTTACAACTGTTCTACCTCACTAAGACTATGTGCCAGGGCAGGGCAGCTCATACATAAGTGGCATAAGATAGCCTGATACAACATAGTCACATACAATAGGATACAGCATAAGCCAGCATAGTCACATACAATAGGATACAGCATAAGCCAGCATAGTATGATACAATATAGTCACATACAATAGGATAAAGCATAAGCCAGCATAGTCACATACAATAGGATACAGCATAAACCAGCATAGTATGATACAATATAGTCACATACAATAGGATAAAGCATAAGCCAGCATAGTCACATACAATACAATACAGCATAGTCACATACAATAGGATACAGCATAAGCCAGCATAGTATGATACAGCATAGTCACATGCAGTACAATACAACATAAACCAGCATAGTCACATACAACATATTCAGATACAATGTAGGCACATACAATATAAACCAACATACTGCGATACAATAGACTCAGATACAATGTAGGCGCATACAATATAAGCCGACACTGAGAGACACAATATTGGCACATTCAACGTTGGCACATACGACGTGAGCCGAGAGAGGTAGAATACAAGTGCTGACTTCATATGACTCTGGAAGATACTGCAGGCACGTGAGGGGAATCTAATACTCTCCCGATAAAAGTCCAAGAGAATGGCATCTGAAAAGGCAGCACTACCAAAGCTGAGAATGAAAATGGATGAGAACGCTCGAGTGTCCATGTGCTGGCCTCAAAAAGTCAAAATGTAACGAGGCCGGAATAAGGATGATCCGGGAAAGTATGTGAGGAGAGTACGGCCAACATGGGCCAGAAGGATGCAGATAAAGCGTCTGGATGTAACAAAGGCCTATCACACAGAAGACGAGGGACAAACAACACAATGCAGACACAGACAACACAGCAGATACAACTTGAAACTGCCAGGCAGCTTCACCTTATGGACCCAAGACTCCTAGCACAAGATGAGCCACAGGCTGATGATGCCAAAGGAAAAAAAGCTTTAAGGCAATAGCACGTGATGAAACAGAACTCCTTACAAGAACTAGTGCCTAAGTTGTTAATACGATGCTCGAGAAGCTGGGTAGGCCGAGAGAAGTAAGCGATGACTGCCGGGGGACCGTGGCGATAGCTCTGGACCCGAAGGCAAGCTCCTCGTGTGAAAACGTCCACGAGGATGTTGAGACTCGAAGATGGATGACGGCGCAAAACACGCGAGGACGCGGAACTGCCCTGCCCGGCAAAGCCTCCGGTGAGGCCGAGGTGAAACCCTCTCCCGTTACTTCCGAGGGGCCCGTCCCACTAGGGCCCTCTCCTCTAAGCTGACTTTGAATTGCCTCCTTTTGCAAAGCTTTTTCCCCTTCACCCAAACACCAGCCCAAACACTTATCTTTCACAAGATGAGTGGACAAAAATCCATCTTCAATGGAAAAGAACACATCCGCTTCAGTGCTGCCAGATCCAGTCTTGGGCTCCGCACCTCATGGTACCAAAGACAACAAAACAGAAAATGTGACAATTGCCTGACAGAAAACATAATCCCCAAGCCTCCCCTGCACCGCTACCCCAGCTCACCTCAGATCGCCATTTGACTCCTGAGGCTGCCCGGAGGGTAGCTGCAAAAGGAAAAGGTACACATTTAGCATGCTGTTAGACACCGCTCACCTGAGTCATCCTGCCAAAATGTCAACTCACCTGCTTGCCTCTCTTCCCTGGTATGCGTAGGGCTGCAGCAGCTCCTACAAAGAAACAAAGCAAAAAGCAGGCTGAGTTACTGTGAAAACACAATTGCTCCAGTCTGACAGAACTCTGAAACATGTATATCTTAAACTTGTACCCACCAAGCTGCTGGGATCCAGGACTGGAACACCTTGCAAGTGGACCACCTAAAAAAAAAAAAATCATCAACAGTGTATGCTTAGAGTTGCACCAGAAATTGAGACCTAAGCAACAACTGCTTCCATCCACCAGTCAACACTCACCTTGTCTGCTTCACCTGGACTGCCAGTATCCCATGTTACCTCCTAAAAATAAAGACAAAGAACAATGCTGTAACACAGGCACCATGTACACGGCCACTGCAGAGACAAACAAGGACTGACTTAAGCTCACACCCACCTGGGCACTAGCATCCAGAACCAGGACACCTCACACATGAACCACCTGAAACAAAAAAAACAAGAGGGGATGATTAGAATTGCACCAGAAATTGACACCACAGCAATAACAACTGCTCCCATGCAGTGCCTCACCTTGCCCTCCTCACATTGACTGGCGATATCCCGCTTGACCTCCTAAAAATAAAGACAAAGAGCAGTGCTGAAACATAGCCACCATTTACTCCTCCCCTGCAAAGACCAAATAACACTCACCCTCTCAGAGCTATGGACTCCACCAATACAGAGTGCCCCACTTTAAATCCATCTGACTTGATCCATCAGCAACTGAAAGAAAGTTAGGGCAAAAGTCAAAGTGCTGCAGGATAACTTGACAGCTCCAGGCATCTTCTGTCAACCTACAGATACCACCGATAATCCAATGGACCCTACAACTCAAATTTCAAGTCCCCTAAACCCAGCTGGGCGGCAGGGCAGAGCAGCTCGGGGCCAAATATCACCAACACCTGTGACACAGGAGACAACAAACAAGGAGACACAACAGGGACAAAAAACTCTGAGCCAGAAGAATGACCATGAGAACTCAGAATGAGATGACCAATGTAAAGACTAATGGCAAGCTGACCAGGCTCAGAAAGCCCTGCAGGAAGAAGATGAAGCCAACGGGATGACTTGTCCCAAAAATCACAAAGATGGATGCCCGAGAACACTCCAGTTGGAATCTTCTACCTCACTTTGCAGTCTTGCAAGACCTAATCCGCCGGAATGGATCGTTGCGGTGTACGGCTGTCGATACAGCTCAGAACAAGACCTGGAATGGTATCTGTCTGGATGCTTCTGAAGAGACATACAATTCCCATGCCTACCTGAGCTCCCAAGTAAACTGTTCAATGGTATCGGCACCCGGCCGAGGAAAGGAGGGACTAGAGATGCTCAGAATGATGTCAGGGTTTTTGATGCACCCCTTGAAGGGCTAAGGGAAATGACATGAAACACTGACTGCACAACAAATAAGTGACACGACAACCACCGGGACTGCTCTGCCCTGCACACCTCAGCATTGACATCAAAAGTGAGACTTTCCCTTTATGCAGCCTAAAGGGGCCACTTCTTGGACAGCCCCGTCTCCAAAGCCCACTCAAAAACCCCTCTCGGCCAGAAGCCAACCCAGCACCCTGCTCCCATCCCCTCTGTGGCTCATTAGCCCACTACTTATCTCTGAGACAGCTGGAGATGCAAACTCCCATCCAGTGCAAAAGAAGGCTGCTTCTCCCTCTGGGAAATTCCTGCTATCCCCAGGCTGCTCTCCCTTAGTCAGCTACAATAAAGAAAACCAAACATCAGTGCGTGCTCTTAGCAGCACATTGCCCAAAACCCAACAATTCTGCTACTCACCATCTCCTAAGAACACCCAGGTCCTCAGGCCACACACTTCAGCTGAGTTCAGAGGCTGACACCAAGGTCACAAGGTATACCTGGGTTTAAAAGCAGACAAGGTAATGCGGCATTGCTGAAACTTGAGAGGACCTTCGTTCCTACTCCCTACCTCCCCAACTCCTCAGCTGTTAGCAAAGCCTACCTGGAAAAGCACCTTCAAATGGAGAAGATCAAGGCTTCAGCACAGAGTCCTGTAATGCTTCCAGAGGGCTCACACCCAGGTCCATCATCTCGTTGGTGGGGGGAGTTCAGCACAATGAGAGTGGACTGTCTAAAACACACAATAATAGAGGCTTAGAGGGGCACCAGAAATTGACACCACAGCAATAACTGCTCCCATCCACTGGTCACCGCTCACCTTGCCCTCCTCAGATTGACTGGCAACATCCTGCTTTACCTCCTAAAAACAAAAACAAAGACCAGTGCTGTAACATAGCCATCATTTACACCTCCCCTGCAAAGGCCAAATAACACTCACCCTCTCAGAGCTATGGACTCCACCAATACAGAGTGATCTGTTTTCAATTCATCTGATTTAAGCCATCTGCACCTGAAAGAAAGTTAGGGCAAAAGTCAAAGTGCTGCAGGATAACTTGACAGCTCCAGGCATCTTCTGTCAACCTACAGATACCACCGAGAATCCAATGGACCCTACAACTCAAATTTCAAGTCCCCAGGCCTTGTTCTATTAGCCCTACACCCAGCTTGGCGGCAGGGCAGAGCAGCTCCGGGCCAAAGACCAGCAACACCTGTGACACAAGAGACAACAAACAAGGAGACACAACAGGGACAAAAAACTCTGAGCCAGAAGAATGACCATGAGAGCTCAGAATGAGATGACTGAGGTAAGAACGATGGCAAGCTGACCAGGCTCAGAGAGCCCTGTAGGAAGAAGATGAAGCCAACAGGATGACTTATTCAAAGGACTGGAAAGATGGATGCCTGACAGTGCTCTGGTCAAAATCCTCTACCAAGCTCTGCAGTCTTGCAGGACCTAATCCGCCGGAATGGATCGTTGCGGTGCACGGCTGTCGATACAGCTCAGAACAACACCTGGAAAGGCATCAGTCTGGATGCTTCTGAAGAGACATACAATTCCCATGCCTACCTGAGCTCTCAAGTAAACTGTTCAATGGTATCAGCACTTGGCCAACGAAAGGAGGAACCAGAGATGCTCAGAATGATGTCAGGGTTTTTGACGCACCCCTTGAAGGGCTAAGGGAAATGACATGAAACACAGAGTGCACAACAAACAAGTGACACGACAACCACCGGGACTGCTCTGCCCTGCACACCTCAGCATTGACATCAAAAGTGAGACTTTCCCTTTATGCAGCCTAAAGGGGCCACTTCTTGGACAGCCCCGTCTCCAAAGCCCACTCAAAAACCCCTCTCGGCCAGAAGCCAACCCAGCACCCTGCTCCCATCCCCTCTGGGGCTCATTAGCCCACTACTTATCTGTCAGACAGCTGGAAATGCAAACTCCCATCCACCACAGAGGAAGGCTGCTTCTCCCTCTGGGAAATTCCTGCTATCCCCAGGCTGCTCTTACTTAGTCAGCTGCAAGATAACTTGACAACTCCAGCAATCTTCTGTCAATCAAACAAATACAAACATCAAGGCATGATCTTATCAGCAAAACCCAACAATTTCTTTCTCAAAACCCAACAATTCTGCTACTCACCATCTCCTAAGAACACCCAGGGTTCAGGTACCTCAGGCCACACACTTCAGCTGAGTTCAGAGGCCGACACCAAGGTCACAGGATATACCTGGGTTTAAAAGCAGACAAGGTAATGCGGCATTGCTGAAACTTGAGAGGACCTTCGTTCCTACTCCCTACCTCCCCAACTCCTCAGCTGTTAGCAAAGCCTACCTGGAAAAGCACCTTCAAATGGAGAAGATCAAGGCTTCATCACAGAGTCCTGTAATGCTTCCAGAAGGCTCACATCCAGGTCCATCCTCTCGTTGGTGGGGGGAGTTCAGCACAATGAGAGTGGACTGTCTAAAACACACAATAATAGAGGCTTAGAGTGGCACCAGAAATTGACACCACAGCAATAACAACTGCTCCCATCCACTGGTCACCGCTCACCTTGCCCTCCTCAGATTGACTGGCAACATCCTGCTTTACCTCCTAAAAACAAAAACAAAGATCAGTGCTGTAACATAGCCATCATTTACACCTCCTCTGCAAAGGCCAAATAACACTCACCCTCTCAGAGCTATGGACCCCACCAATACAGAGCGCTCTGTTTTCAATTCATCTGATTTAAGCCATCTGCACCTGAAAGAAAGTTAGGATGAAAGTCAAAGTGCTGCAGGATAATTTGACAGCTCCAGGCATCTTCTGTCAATCTACAGATACCACCGATAATCCAATGGACCCTACAACTCAAATTTCAAGTCCCCAGGCCTTGTTCTATTAGCCCTACACCCAGCTGGGCGGCAGGGCAGAGCAGCTCCGGGCCAAAGACCAGTAACACCTGTGACACAAGAGACAACAAACAAGGAGACACAACAGGGACAAAAAACTCTGAGCCAGAAGAATGACCATGAGAGCTCAGAATGAGATGACCGAGGTAAGAACGATGGCAAGCTGACCAGGCTCAGAAAGCCCTGCAGGAAGAAGATGAAGCCAACGGGATGACTTGTCCCAAAAATCGCAAAGATGGACGCCTGAGAACACTCCAGTTGGAATCTTCTACCTCACTTTGCAGTCTTGCAAGACAAAATCCGCCGGAATGGATCGTTGCGGTGCACGGCTGTCGATACAGCTCAGAACAACACCTGGAAAGGCATCAGTCTGGATGCTTCTGAAGAGACATACAATTCCCATGCCCACCTGAGCTCTCAAGTAAACTGTTCAATGGCATCAGCACCTGGCCGAGGAAAGGAGGGACCGGAGATGCTCAGAATGATGTCAGGGTTTTTGACGCACCCCTTGAAGGGCTAAGGGAAATGACATGAAACACTGACTGCACAACAAATAAGTGACACGACAACCACCGGGACTGCTCTGCCCTGCACACCTCAGCATTGACATCAAAAGTGAGACTTTTCCCTTTATGCACCCAAAGGGGCAACATCTTGGAAAGTTGCATCTCCAAAGCCGACTCAAAAACCCCTCTCGGCCAGAAGCCAACCCAGCACCCTGCTTCCATCCCCTCTGTGGCTCATTAGCCCACTACTTATCTCTGAGACAGCTGGAGATGCAAACTCCCATCCAGTGCAAAAGAAGGCTGCTTCTCCCTCTGGGAAATTCCTGCTATCACCATGCTGCTCTCCCTTAGTCAGCTACAATAAAGAAAACCAAATATCAGTGCGTGCTCTTAGCAGCACATTGCCCAAAACCCAACAATTCCACCACTCACCATCTCTTAAGAAGGCTGAGGTCCTCAGGCCACACACATCAGTCAAATTCAGAGGCCAACACCAAGGTCACAAGGTATACCTGGGTTTAAGAACAGACAAGGTAATGCGGCATTGCTGAAACTTGAGAGGGTCCTTGTTCCTCCTCCCTACCTCCCCAACTCCTCAGCTGTTCTCAAAGCCTACCTGGAAAAGCACCTTCAAATGGAGAAGATCAAGGCTTCAGCACAGCATCCTATATTGCTTCCAGAGGGCTCACACCCAGGCCCATCATCTCGTTGTTGGGGGGAATTCAACACAATGAGAGTGGACTGTCTAAAACACACAATAATAGAGGCTTAGAGTGGCACCAGAAACTGACACCACCACAATAACAACTGCTCCCATCCACTGGTCACCGCTCACCTTGCCCTCCTCAGATTGACTGGCAACATCCTGCTTTACCTCCTAAAAACAAAAACAAAGACCAGTGCTGTAACATAGCCACCATTTACTCCTCCTCTGCAAACACCAACTAAGACTCACCCTCTCAGAGCTATGGACTCCACCAATACAGAGTGATCTGTTTTCAATTCACCTGATTTAAGCCATCTGCACCTGAAAGAAAGTTAGGACGAAACTCAAAGTGCTGCAGGATAACTTGACAGCTCCAGGCATCTTCTGTCAATCTACAGATACCACCGATAATCCAATGGACTCTACAACTCAAATTTCAAGTCCCCAGGCCTTGTCCTATTAGCCCTACACCCAGCTGTGCAGCAGGGCAGAGCAGCTCCGGGCCAAAGACCAGTAACACCTGTGACACAAGAGACAACAAACAAGGAGACACAACAGGGACAAAAAACTCTGAGCCAGAAGAATGACCATGAGAGCTCAGAATGAGATGACCGAGGTAAGAACGATGGCAAGCTGACCAGGCTCAGAAAGCCCTGCAGGAAGAAGATGAAGCCAACGGGATGACTTGTCCCAAAAATCGCAAAGATGGACGCCTGAGAACACTCCAGTTGGAATCTTCTACCTCACTTTGCAGTCTTGCAAGACCAAATCCGCCGGAATGGATCGTTGCGGTGTACGGCTGTCGATACAGCTCAGAACAAGACCTGGAAAGGCATCGGTCTGGATGCTTCTGAAGAGAGATACAATCCCCATGCCCACCTGAGCTCTCAAGTAAACTGTTCAATGGTATCGGCACTTGGTCAAGAAAAGGAGGGACCGAAGATGCTCAGAATGATGTCAGGGTTTTTGACGCACCCCTTGAAGGGCTAAGGGAAATGACATGAAACACTGGGTGCACAACAAACAAGTGACATGACAACCACCAGGACTGCTCTGCCCTGCACACCTCAGCATTGACATCAAAAGTGAGACTTTCCCTTTATGCAGCCTAAAGGGGCCACTTCTTGGACAGCCCCGTCTCCAAAGCCCACTCAAAAACCCCTCTCGGCCAGAAGCCAACCCAGCACCCTGCTCCCATCCCCTCTGTGGCTCATTAGCCCACTACTTATCTCTGAGACAGCTGGAGATGCAAACTCCCATCCAGTGCAAAAGAAGGCTGCTTCTCCCTCTGGGAAATTCCTGCTATCACCATGCTGCTCTCCCTTAGTCAGCTACAATAAAGAAAACCAAATATCAGTGCGTGCTCTTAGCAGCATATTGCCCAAAACCCAACAATTCCGCCACTCACCATCTCCTAGGAACAGCCAGGTCCTCAGGCCACACACTTCAGCTGAGTTCAGAGGCTGATACCAAGGTCACAAGGTATACCTGGGTTTAAGAGCAGACAAGGTAATGTGGCATTGCTGAAACTTGAGAGGACCCTTGCTCCTCCTCCCTACCTCCCCGACTCACCCCAATGCCTTGGCTGTTACCAAAGTCTACCCAAATGACACCTTCAAAAGGGAAAGAATAAGGCTTCTTCAGACAGTCCCTGAACGCTTTCAGAGGGGTCATGAGAGAAGCCAACTGGGTCTGTTGGCCGGTTGATGAGGGGGGTCTCCGTGTAATAGAATTGGACCACCTAAGACACACAAATGACAATAAATCGTTAGACTTACACCACAATGTGGTCCTATCATTATATCTCCAGGCTGTGGCCCCTGACTTATCTTTGAGGTGAACCCACTTTGGACCTGAAATGAGTCTGCCTCAGAAGACCCCGCGCTCGCCGGTTAGCCTCAACCAGCTACAAAAAAGAAAGCGAAGATCAATGTACAAATTTAGTGGCACGTGGGCCAAACCCCAGTGAGGTGGCTACTTGCCCTCTGCTAAGTGTGCCTGGGCCCTTGAGTCTGTGGTTTCACCCCACTTTGAAGGCGAGGGCTGTTAGAATGTTTGATACCCAGGTTAGTGAAGGGCAAAATTGCACAGCACTTCTCTGAACATGGTGGATGTGCTGTAAGACACATCAACAAACCTGCTGTTTCTTGTGAAAAAGCCTTGGGGGAGGCCCTCAAGTGAACACCCTTTCTCACTTTGTGGTCTTCAAAATCCCCGAACTGTAATTCCTAACCAGGTACCCAGCTCACAATCCTTGACTTACCTATTAGAAGCCTTGATCACAAACATCACCTTTGACACAAACCCTTTTGTGGCAATGAATCTGCTGAAAGAATCTGAAGTATCATACTTGACACAACCTGGAATTTCAGGAGCTGCACTCCTCCTAAAAAAAAAACAAAGCCAGAAATTACAAAAGCACCTTACCACCCCTGAACACACAACCCAAAACCCTAAACTTAAATACTCCCTGTATTCAATGGTGTCTTCTTCATGGAGTCTTCAAAGCCTCCCTTACTTGCAGGTGCCCAAAAGCACCTACTGAAAAGAAGCTGAGACAAACTGAAAGAGCCCCTTCACTGAAAAGAGAAGAGAGCTCTTATCCCAGCTGATCCCCAGGAGGGAATGAAGCCCTTAGCAAAAGCTGGGGTTTATATACCCCTGTTGGGGGGCCGCCTCCCTTTCCCACAAGTCCCTGAGAAAAGGGAGGAGACAAATCCCACCGGGTATAAAAGCCTTGGGAAAGGCTGTTGTTGTTTGGCTCCTCTGACTTAAATTCCAGGTGAGTAAAGGGCCCCATGTAGTGATAAACTCTTCAGAGAAATAATAGTGCTTTCTTTTTTGCTGGAACAACTTTGAGCAAAAGGGCAGAAAATGGGTGAAAAAGAAAGCTTTGTGTTTTGGTAAGGTAGCTAGATAAATTGGATAACTTGTTGCTGACTTGTGTTATTATTCCTAAGTGATTACTAAGTGGTACTCCACATGTGACTAAATAGGAGGGAGAAGAGTACTGCTGATAAGAATGGTATAAATCTCATTAGGACTTTTAATTAGGGTCCCCTTAGTTGTATCTACATTATAGAAAAAAATAAGAAATAATAACAGACTCCCAGGCAGCGTTATGTGCCGGACTCGCTCCCATCTGAGATATTTGGGACCGGGCTGTGGGTAAAAGTGCCCTGAAATGCTGTTTTAAAATGCTGAAAAGGGACACCTTCCTCTAACTGAACCCATTAAACTGAGGAAATGGGGGAGATGCCCCCCTTAAACTGACACAATGGGTGATAAAAGGCTTCTCCCCTTTGCTTTAGTCCCCTAAAATATTGGCAAAAGAGGAGTTTTCCTGTGGGAAGATAACTAGGAGTAATGCTAAAGGCAATCCTAGCTCTGCTACACTGCAGCTGTGTTAATTATCAAAGAGTGGGAACAGTCTAGCCCTCCCAGTTATGGGTGTGATAGAGAGTGAGTTAGCTGGGAGGGGGGTCAGTTGGAGTCTGCTAGCCGTGCTGTGTGGAGGAGAGGACAGGAGGTCTGTCGAGGGAAAAATGACATAAGCTACAGTACTAGGGACAGAAGGGGATAGGTAGGTGTGCTAGGGACAGAAAAGAGTTAGCTGGAGAGCAGAAGTCCCTCTCACCTACTGGTTCCCTGTGCGGGCAGGCAGAGGTAACCCCTTAAAAATGACCCCTGGGGGACCCGGTGCCTTGTAATCCTTGCAAGTCACACCTGGAACTGCTTGAACTTGGATGGCTGGGGAGAGGTAAAGAAAAGTCCTGGAGGTCATTGCCTTCGCTGCACAGCCTGGTGTCTGCCTCTGAAGCTTGAGGGCTCTGGGGTGTCCACACCATGGAAAACAGCTGTCCCTTGGGTCCAGGGGTGATTTAGAAAGGTTTGGGAAGGACATGCAGTTGCTGGGATAATTTCAGTGGTTTTAGGACCAGGTCTGGGATGCTTAAGCTTTTTAGGAGCTGGTGGAAATAGTTTAGGTGTTCTGAATCAGGCCGGTCAGGATTTAAAGAAGGTGACTGTGGCTTTGGGGGCTTCTAGAGGCCCCTGAAAAGTTTGTAGGACCTCCTAAGTCCTCCTAGGCCCTGGAATACCACTCAGAAACCTCTGATGGCCTGCTAGAGGGACCTGATGACATCTATGGTATCCCTGGAGGTCATGAGGTCCCTGAAACTTTGCCAAGACTTAATGGAGCACCAAATGTTCTGGTCTGCTGGGATAGGGATGATTCTGAACAGAAAATTACTCCCCTGCCAGGCGCATGAGTTGTAACATAATGTGCCTCGTGGACTCTCCTGATAAATTGATGTTGTGAGCCCCTCGGGGGCTCAGGGATAGAGAGGAAATGAGAATCTGAGGCCACCCGGAGGTGTACTGTGGGGATACAGATAGAGACAGGGTAAAGGCAGTCTTGCCTCTGATATATTGCAGCTATGTTAATTAGTCAAGAGTGAGACCAGCCTTGCCCTCACAGCTATGGGTGCAATAAAAGAGTGACTTACCTGGTAGACGGACAGTTGGAGTCTGCCGGCCGTGCCACGAGGAGGAGGGGACTGGAGGGCACGTGAGGGACGGACGGGGTTAGGTGGCCGTGCTAGGGACGGGAAGGAGCGAGCTGGAACTGCAGAAGGACGAGAGAAGAAAGAGAAAGAGCCAGAGCTGTGTGGATCTGCTCATGGGAGGCTACATAGAAGAGATATGAAAGACTTCTAGATAACAAGGTGCTGATGCCTGAAGCCTTCTGAGGTTTTAAAGAAGCACTCGGGGTGTTGTGGCTGTCTCGACAACGGCGGTGTACCATCTGCCAGTCCCGGTCCGGTAAAAATTGTCTGACATTTGCAATTTTGATAAGCGCATTCCTGGTTTTCTACAATAGCACCTGAGTAGAAAAGTGGCTGGATTCCACAGGTAGGAAGGATTTCTGATTGGATCTTTACGGGGTTTGAAGTAGCCTTCCGAATACCTAAGGCCAGCGAGAAAGCTGTCCCTAGCAGGCTTCACCTGGGAGAAATCCTCTGATGATCTGAACTTTAAGACGTGTAATCCCAAGGTCAGATCTGGGCTCCTGGCTGTAAACAAGGGCTATTTGGCATATTTAGGAACTTTCCAACCTAGTGTCTAAAGAGCCATTTAGAGGAGGCAACTCTAAGGCCAAAGCAGGCTGGAGCTTGTGTTCTCAGCACCATTCATTTAGAAAAACTCTTGTGATATTTGCAAATTTAAGAGGTGACACCCACTTTCACACCGTGGCTCCCGGATGCGAACGATAAGTCCTTTCAATGGTAAGGAAATCCACACACCCTGGGGTCTCGAGGTCGCTTCACGTGACGGTCGCAGGAGCCCAAATCCAGCCAGAGACATAGCTCCCAGGAAACTTCTACTATAAGAAATCCTGCAAAATTTGCAGTTTTAGGAGGGGAACCCCACAGGACACACGAGGCTTCTGACTCCAAATGGGAGCTTCTTTCCCCATGATGGAAAAGTCAGCGAGCCGTCCTGGCGAGACCGGTTCGTGGGAAGTGCGTGACGCTCGAGGGCTGGGCAGACCTGACTCCACAGAAGCTTTAATCTGAAAGAACTCATGTAATGTTGGTATTTTTGAAAGGTAGAATTTAGACCCTGGCTGATGCATCAGAGTGATTCTTTTACACAGTAAATAAAGATTTCCATTCCGGTGTCTGTAGGTGGCTTTGGAGACAGCCCCTGAACTCCGTGACCGAGCAGAGCCATAGTTGCTGGCAGCTGTCATCCGGGAGGAATTCTGTGACGTGCACGATTCAAGAAATGCAAAAGTTCAACACCTGATACGTAGATGCAAAAGACTGCTGTTTTCCTGAGGTAAGAAATACTTCAAACCTGACATTCGGAAGGAGTTCAAAATATACACCCGGGACTGCCGTGATTCACAAAGAGCTACATCCTGGCAGATGGTCTCTGTGGTAAAACCTGAAACACTAGAAATTTTAGGAAGCAGAATCCAAACTATGCCACCTGTAAGGAAAAGGTACCTCTGTTCAAGAGCTAGAATAACTGGCACCCGAATGTTTCAGAGTAAGTTGACGAGAGGGCTGAAGGGATGCCAAGGCCACCTACCCCTTAACTTCCTAGAACGGCTGATGTCAGACGAGCACTGCGATTTCACAAGCGGAACTAAAACTGGTTCTGAGTCGGGGGGCAGCGGTACCGCTCTCTGTCCACGAGGGGGCGACACTGCCGCTGAGGTCGGCCGGGGACTGCGGCGAGCTTTGGGGGCGGGTGGAGAACGGAGACAAAATTTGCCGGAGAGCCTGTTTTATTCCCTTCAGCCTCAGCATCTGTTCTGATGGTTTCAAAGCACTTGATTGGATCATTCCTACACAAAACCAATAGGCATTATTTTCAAAACTATTACCCATCCCTGGTCAGAGTTTCCTACATTCCTGTGTACAATAGAGTGGATAGAGAGAGGGTTTCTTTCCAAAAGAATTTAGAGACAAGCTCCTATTTTTGACAATATCTATAAAAACAAAAATTTAACAGGTTTTAGTATTCTACAACCACCCGTGCCTGTGAATTTTCTGGCAGCTTTGGGATCATCCGGGGGAGGGCACCCAGCATGACCCCTCCTCATTCCTCACTCACCTGCTCCTCCACTGCCAGGTGGCTTCCTCTTGGTCCCAAATGGTGCCCCAAATGACATCAGAGCCCCCAAGTCTCCACCCCCTCCCCCTCAGCTTTTTTCCCTCACCCCCAAAGAAGGCAGAGAATGAGTCAAACTGCCCTGGACAGCAGCACGGTGCTTTATTCCAGCCCTTTCCGAGTGTACATCCCCCCAAAAAGGGACTTTGCTGCAACAAGAAAGGGGAACAGCCCCTAGAAGGGTTGCGGTCCCTCCTTACCCCTGCAGTCACAGGCAAGAGACACAAAGGATTGGCAGCAGAGAAGATGGGGGGGGGGGGAAATTAAGATCAGGGTGCAGGATGAAACTTTAAAAAACAAAAAAAAAACACACCAAACAAAAAACCTTAGATGGCCAGCAGAGCATAGAGGGATTTAAAAAGAACAGAAATAGCAAATGGGACACCAGGATCCCAGATTTCCTGTGGGAAAGTGGCACAAGGAGCACCACAGAGCCACAGAGAATAAAAAAAGGAATGGGAGTGAGGCATGGAAAAAGACAGAGAAAAAGACAGAGTGCCAGACACATGGCAAGGACAGATGCATATGGCGACAAAGAGGGAAACGAGGAACCGGAGAGGAAACGACCACGGCAGGTGCTGGTGGGGGGAAGACGGGCAAGGCACAGTGCAGGGATGGAGACGGAGAGGTGTGGCTGAAAGGGGGGAGGCTTATGGAGAGAAGGGTACAATAAGTGCAAAGGACTGGGCGACAGGTGCGGATGGGTACGGGCAAAAGGATGACGAGAGGGACAAAGAAAGAGTCACAGTGAGGGACAAAGGGAAAAGAGGAATGAAAAAGGAAAGACAAAGATGTGGGGAGTGAGGGAGGGAGACAAAAAGCAGGACAGAACAGGGAGAGGGATTGAGCAACATTTATTAAATAAATATTGAGGATTCGTTCCTTACAAGAAAAAGAAGAACAAGACAGAGTGAAAGGAAGTGGGAGGGGGAGCACACAGAACAAGGGAACACAAGACACATCTATACGAGTGTCATCAGCAAAAAGAACCTGGCTGTATTCTTCTGAATTTCCCACTTCTCAGCATAAAGCTGACGTACATCTTGGGTAGCGCTACCTGGCCCTACCGACCAAGGCTTTCCCGGACAGGCACCGATTGTTACCTGGAATGCATCACCGAGGTGTTGCTGTGGAACAAAACAGTAAACATTAGGAACTCGAAAAACCCTCATCCTCTGAAAACTAAAAAGTCAGAAATAAAAAGCAAGCCTCTCCCTGCTCCAGCTGTAAAACACACACCTCGTTTGTGCAGGTGACCTGGCCTGTGCTGCACAGGTGCTTTGTCCAGGTGTCCCAGGACAAGTGCTGGTCCCTGGAGTGCTGTGGGCTGCCTGGGGGGTGGTACCTGTCAGGAACTCCTCTATTTGTCTTTGGTGGGTGATGTGCTCACAGCTGTGCAGTCCCACAGGGTCAGTGTCAGTCCCTTCCAGCCTGATCAGACAGCGGCTGAATACTTGTCCTAGGTGTCATTTCCAGGGAACCCAGCTCCTGGCACCCCTGGGGTGGGCTAAGGACACCTGTCACTGTGTGCTGGGGGGTCACGGCTAACCTGTGTCCCGCTCAGAGCATCCCCAGCTTTGTACTGTGCTCCAGGGTGCGTGTCCTGCTCCCCTGCAGCCCCTGGGGTACACTCAGAGTGACAGCTGAGTATGAATGCAGAGAAAAGTCCTCTCAAGTATAAATAAAAGACTCAGAGCAGGCATGCAATAAAGCAGTGACACGTTATTGAGCATCCATGTACTTGTAAAAGTTAAAGTTCTAATTTGGTGAGGATGACTGGGGCGGTAACAGTACAGGCAGCACAGAGGGTGGAGGTTTCCTCCAAGATGGAGTTGTAGGCTTAAAAAAATCTACTCTTTTCTTTAGCTAAAATCCATTAATTTTTTTCTTTTTTAGCAAATAGTTTTACAATTCTCTGAGCAAAAGAGTTTCCATTAAGAGCTGGTACAGTGTTTAGCCTTCCTTAAGGAAGATGCTCAGAGGTTTATCTTATAGACTATCTTTTTTTTCCATTTGATTAAGTGTTATCACTGACAACATGAGCGCATGGAACATGAGGAGGTAATAGTGGCAAAGTACATTATAATTACACCTTTCTTTTAATGTGGTATTAAAGCAGTAGAGTTGGCATTTTGTAGCTTGTTGGGCTTCCGCAATCACCGGTGTGTCAGTGGGAGGGTTTAAAATGACTTAGCTCCTATTTCATTTCATATTTGAATATGAGATTATGCAATGTGGGTACGATACCGTAGGAAGAAAGCTTTACGCGCAGGTCCGATAGGTTTTGGACGAGCGCTGGGCCGTCCTTTAAAGGTTTTGTTGCTGTTCCAAAGTTCTCATCGTCAATTTTCCTACCACAAAATTTGAATTCAAAGACACAGAATACCAGTCAAACCCGCAGATTTTTATGATTTACATAAAGAGCTGATCTGTTTTTACTTACTATTTCTCTCTTTCCCCTTATCAATTCTTTATTTCAGCATACTGTTTATATATTCTACCCCCAGGAATGTATGTCCTCTTTTTACCTCAGACACTCCCTTTCTGGTACCATGTGTACTCACCTCCTTTGGAAAGCTCTTTACTTACTCCTCATTTATGATGGAAAGTGAGTCACTTGAAGGAGTCTTTTTGCTTTGTAGCTTTTTGGGTCCCTGGTACACCGTCAGGAAGGTGAGCGTGGCTGCCCTGAGCACGCTCTGTTCTCTGCTGAAGAGGAGACCCCACCAGGCTAAACTCAGTTTCCTTTCCACTGTGGGTATGCCGAGCCTTGCCATCCGAGTGGGAAGAGGAAATCCAGTGGCTGAACTACCTTGGAAGGCAAATTGGCTTTAAGTGTGGCTCTGGAAAGTGTCTCTTCCAGCACCCTGCAGAACATCAGTCCCTTAGGCTATAGCTTTGCCTTGTCCTCTGGCCCTAAACTCTTACCTTAAAACCTGGACATTATCGCTGGCCCGTGAGCTGTGGCCTGGTGTCTAAGCCTGGCCTAACCCAGTTTCATGGGACTGCATTTCATTTTTTTTACAGAGATTCTGAAAGAAAATTTACACCGCACCGTTCGAGTCAATGCACATGATCTCTGGCTCGTGCCACAGAAACTGCAGGAAAAGCAAAAACTCGGGAATTGAAACAACAATTTTTTGGGGCTTAGAGAATCAAGGCGTGATTTCTTTCTAGCCAGGACGTGCAACGGGAATCATTTTATCATTACGTTCCCTGGCTCGTACAGAGAAAGTCATTCCATCACGCAGGATTTTTACTGGCTTTTTCACAGACTGGTGCAGTCAAAATTACCCAGAGAAAAGCATTGGTTCTGTGCTCCTTGGTCCCAAGTTACAGAGTCCTTACTTCTTTGCTATCCTGTAGGTTATTAATCTCTTTGCCTCCCAGGTTCATTAGGTTCTCATCCTTCCTTCTCTTGTTTCTCTTTTCCCAGACCAGGAGTCTCAGACCGTGCCAGGTCTGATGCCTCCTCTGCCACCAGAGGGGCACCTGCGGCTCTCAACTGCCGGGGCTGGTGAGGGGCAAACGCCCACACCTGGCTGGGTGCGGACGTGGCACGGCTCGAATGTGCTCCGGGAGCGCCTCTGGAGCTGACTGAGGGATGGCACCGAACGAGACTCACCAACAGGCACTCGCAGAAACTCTCCCGACGTCTGGATCTTCTGCTTGTCTCTTTCTCAGGGCCCCGAGGAGTTTTGGTTCCTTCTTGTCTGACACTTGCCAGAGACCTGGAGAAGATAAAAAAAGGCACAGTTGTTACCCTTACCTGTGGTCTTCAAAGGCTTTGGCTTCCATGGTGGGTGCAGCCTCCCAAAAACAGCGGCAGACGCTCGGGTTCAGGGGCTCGGTTTGATTGTTTGAGACTCGTCCTGACAGCCCAGGCCAAATCCTAATGCCCAGAATTACAGGGAAATATTAATAGAGTTCATACATAGGCCTCTTCCCTGTAACTCAGGATTTGCTCCATCTTTTCTTCCCAATGGCACCTCTCCAGCACAAATCCCAACTCTCGCAGACACAATCCAAACAGAAATCTGCTACGGGTGTTGGATTAGAAAGTAAAAACCTTAGTACATCTGGCTACAAGATTAAAACGCGTGCATGCCTTGGTGGTCGTAGGTGGAAAACTTTTCACTGGAAAAAATAGCCATTGGGGTAGCACACCTTCACACACCTTCAGAAAAAGCAGAATGAGCACCGACTCCTAAAACCCCTGCTGAGGAACCCCTTGTGACACCCGATGCCACAGATATCGAAAAACCAGGGAAAAGCCAAGCTTGAAGCAGTAAAAGACAGAGTAATACATGAGCCTGTAAAAAACCTTCATGTTGGGAACAATGAAGGTTTGCAGGTAGAGTTTTACAGACATGAATGCTTAGCAGAAGCTCTCTGAATGTAGAACCTGAAAGCAGAATAGAAATAAAAGCAAGTTTGGATACAGGAGAATAAAAAAAATGTTTAAGTTAGGGATTGCTGAGTTTGTTGTTACTGAACAAAGGTTAGGATGAGTTGGAAGAAAACATTTATGGTTGAGATCAAAGGATAAGGCATCTACAAAAAATAACATGCTTTTACCAAGTAAAGAGAGAAACCCAGCCGAACAAAACCATGTTTTTACCAAGTAAAAAAAAGTCAAAGAATTTTCCACTGCAAGAAAAGAGAAAAAACAACTTTAAGCTTAAAATGTAACATGCTAACTCAATGTGATTGGATAGTACTAACCATAATACGGTAATAATAGTAGTTGTGATAGGCTATAAATTTAAAGGTATTGTGTACAATGCTGATTGGATTTTATGTATTAAGATGCTCAATAAAGAAAACTACATAATGCATTGTAACCGGAGCTAAAGTGGCTTCAGGTTTGCCTATAAGCTGATGCTGACAGCTATAGGCTTGGCTCTCTTACCCACGACCCATGACTGCTGTGACTTCAATCTATGAAATAAACAGCACCTTTAAAGAGCCGCCTGGAGTCCCCTCTCTCTCATTCAGGCTCTGTCCCGGGTTGTAGTGTAGGATGTACACAAGTATTTATTCCATCACCATCTTCATGAGCTGTTGGAATCAGGTGGGGCAGTGTTTTCCCAGGCCCCTCCTTTGCGCTCTTCTGCTCATGGCCCATCACTGCCTTGCCCAGGACTCACAGGGAACTCCCTCCAGGAGCTCTCTCTGTTTAATGGGCCATCAAGGACCCACTTCATGACTCATCATCCCTTGGTGAGATGCTCCACCCAGGGGGAGGAGCTAAGCCTTCTCACCTGGATATAATCTGGGATTTGGGACAGTACAAGCAGCCCCGACCCACTGGATTCCCAGAGGAGCAGAGATACCAGACCTTTCTACAGGATCACAGACCACCTCATCTGGACTGTTCCACCATCCTGCTCAGGTTGTATTCTGACTCTGTCAGTGGTCTTTGGTATTATTGCATTTATTTTATTTTACTTTTTTACCTTTCTACCTGTTAAATTGTATTTTTGACTTGGAGGCTCTCACTCACTTTGCTTTCAAACCACAACAGGCTTTTACATCTTCACATTGCAAGAGTGGGAACCAGTCACATCTACATTCCTTGCTTTTTGTGATGACATAAATATGAAGTAAAAACACATTAAACACGAGGCAGTGCTAGGATTTTACAGATCTTTAGTTTGGACGAGAAATGTCTCTTCCTTGACTAACTCCATCCTTAGCACGACCCTTCCTCACCTCCCATTTCCCACCATGCCACTCAGACCTTTGCACCTCAAGCTCTTTCCTCCTGTGATGCAGCAGCACCGCAACATAATGCAGCGGGGCAAACCAGGCACCCTGCTCCGCACCCCTCACCTCCTGGCAAAGAGAGCAGCCACATCCTGGTTGCTCTGGCTGCTGGGAACAGCACGGGGAACAGCTGCAGTACCGCTCTTTGCCCACAGGGTGGCAGCACTGCCGCTCACCTCGGCCCAGGGCTGCTGCACACATTAGGGACAGGCACGGGGGAGAGCTGCAGTACCGCTCTGTGCCCACAGGGTGGCAGCACTGCCGCTCTCCTCTGCCTGGGGCTGAGCTGCAGTACCGCTCTGTGCCCACAGGGTGGCAGCACTGCCGCTCTCCTCTGCCCGGGGCTGAGCTGCAGTACCGCTCTGTGCCCACAGGGTGGCAGCACTGCCGCTCACCTCGGGCCAAGGGGACAGGCAGAGTGGAGGCAAAAAAGGTGGCCAAAAATGCCCTTCCAAACATCCTCTAAAATAAATGTCCCAAAAGACGCCCAGCCACAACGCCAAGAACCCTGCCATCAACCAAACTGAAACCAAAAAAGCCTTTATTTTAGGCTATATTTCAATTATTTTTATATTTATAATTTTGATATCTATATTTATCATTACAAATTATCTTTTATATTAATATCTCTTTTATATATTATACATAACACGGAATAATTTATTTTATTGATATTTTTCATATATTTTTGTCTTTATTACTTGTATTTTTGTTTGTATTTATTTTTTAATTCCTGTTTGTTTAAATTATATTTTAAACTATATAAATTCATTAACTTAACACATCACAACCACAATTAAGTGGAATTAAATTAGCCTGGTTTTCTAAGGGGAAAAGGTTTAATTTTCATTAGAATAATATTGGCATATTTTCTCTTTCTGTGTTTTCTGAGGGGGGGGGGGGTTGTTCATGGGGGCTTTTGGTGGGGTTTGTTTGCTTTGTTTTGAATTTCTTTGTTAATAAATAAGGACATTCAGAGAGTAACAAAATAAAATGTCTACTTAGTTTTATTGCTACCTCTGAAAAACATTTTGACATCAAGTTATTCCTGGTAATACTGTACGTGGGGAGAATGAGACCTGAAAGGAAAAAAACAAGGCAGCACAGTGTTGACACCTTTCTCCGTTCAGGTTTTATAATTTAGCAGAAAATAGAGGGTTTTTGCTAACTGCACTCTCAATTGTATCCAGACATCCAGTGGACATTGAGGTTATTTTTCAACTTCTTTCTTCCTTACAGCCAAACTTCCACATACTCTGGGTAAGAAAGAGTATGGGAAAAAAAGAAAACAAGAAAAAATAAAATAAAAATAAATAAAATTGAATAAAAGTTAATAAAAAATTAAAATAAATACAAATTAAAAATGCTAAATAAAACATGAAAATAAAAATATAAATAATCAAATAAAAAATCTAAAAGTAATTTAAAAATTAAAAATTAAAAAAATAGAAGAAAAAATATAATTTTTGAAAGAATACAAAACAAACAAAAAACCCCATAAAAACCACAATAAAATAAAAGAGCATAAAAAATACAAAAATAAAAAAAAATAATAAAAAGAAGAAAATAAATAAATGCAGATCTCCCCTCATGCCACTGCCTAACACAGCTCCAGGAGTTTCCTTGATTATGCAGTGATTGGAAAAACAAACCCAGTGCCTCCCAGAAAATAAGGTTTAGTAGACAACTCCCAGTTTTGCTTGGAAACAAATTCTGTTTTATGGGGAAGCTCACTTGGGATGAGCAGCCACATGTGCCAAGGCAGGAAAGAACCACCCCTTTGTGTCCAAGGAACAACAACTAGGCCAGTATTTAAGTTTTAATGGGATTTATGTAATTAACAATGCAGTAAATTTAACTTTACAAAGGTATGAATCATGGCAATTAAAACTTAGCAAGTTCTCCTGGGAATTCCCAGAATTCTGTGGGTATGGTGCTGAACAATTCCTGATTGACCATCCTTATTTTGGTAAATTTCCTTGGAAATGTCCCCTAAGAAGTACCAAAATTCCAATTAGAATGGAAAATTGGAAAAAATAAATATTCCCTCACTAAAATCAGAGAGAGGAAAAGCATCAAATAAAAGGAAGGAATAATATCTAAATCCCAGCTTGCCTGGAAAACAAGCTCAGGAATTTCTAACATTGAAAACTTTTGGTGGAAGGTCATGGAACGATGATTTCAAATCTGCTGCCTCTGCTCTGATTTTAAAGGGAAGTGGGAATTCAACAGGTCTAGTTACTCCTATCCAAGAATTAGCTCCATTTGTGGGAGTAACAATCAAAAAACCCTCCAATCTTATTTTTATTTGGCAGCAGAAACTCTCAGCAGAGTTGGGAAGTTTCAGTGGAACAAAAGAGCCACAACTGCTGGAATAACAAAATTCCACTTAGGAAAAATCAGGAATTCTATTTACAAATCCATGGAGGAGGAGGACACCAGGAACACATTCCAGCTGAAAGCAATGATTTATTGGAAAAGACAGGAAATGAAACCGAGGCTCTGGTTATGGTCAAAGAATTATGCAGGAGTCAGAGAGAAAAGTCCTTCCAGTAGCTCCACTTCCCACTGGCTCTCTCCTTTTTTGCCAACTACCTGCAAGAGGAAAAACAGCAGGAATAAAGTTTCAAACAGGAGGTCCTTGGTTCAGGCAGACTGAAGTGCAGCTCCCAGGGAGCGAGTCCAGGCTGTGCCCAGGGGAGCTCCGGGAATCTGGGATTGCCCATGGGATTCAAGGGCTGGAAAAGCAGGACCCACCTGCCGGGTTTAGTGCTGGGACACAGCAAGGCCTCGGCTCAGGGGCAGCAGTTGGAGCTGGGACCGCAGGAGAACACCCCAAAGCCAGGTTAAACATCCAGCATGACACGCAGCACGCTCCAGGAGAAACTCAGGTGGGAGAAGCCCCCGGATGCTCCGTGTTCCTTGCCCTCGGCAGCTTTGCCAGGGCCTCCCTCAGAATACTGACCTCACCCTGCAGCTCCTACAAAATAGGAGAACTTATGGGAAGCACCCAGCAATCCATAGATCTCCAGTTATTAAGAAACCAAAGCTGCAGCAAAATGTGCCCAAACTCTACTGCAAACCAGCAGCTCTGAGGAGACACAGGGATTTATTCCAGAGGGGACACAACTATCCCTCAGCCAGCCAGTGTTTCTCTCAGGCTCTCCCCACTGCTCTCTGAGGACACAAACAGCAGTTGTTCCCTGGTGTTCCCCTTCCCACCAATGCGAAGACTTCTGTTCTCCTCCAACTCCATGTTCAGGAGGGGAAATAGGAATATTATCATTGCACAGACTGTCCAGGAGAGTGCGACTGAGGCAGGATCACCAGCTCCCAATCCACTGCTGCTCCTGGATTTCTGAGCAGTTCCTTCCCCTCCTGCCCTCCCCAGCACCATGCCCTGGGTGCCGTGTCCACTGACACCTTCTCCATGCAGCTTAAAACCCACACAAACCAAAAGGAAGGAGATAAAAAATCAATTCACATGTTTCTAGTCTGGAGAAAATGAGGGAGGTCTAAAATCTGTAATTATTTTAGAGCAGTAGAGCAATTTTTTAATGACCTTGAGTATGACCAAAGGCCAGCAAAAGCTGATAAACACCTTCATTAACTTTTACTAGCAGAAAAAAAAATGAAGTTTTAACTTCAGTAAAGATCAAGTTTTGCTGCTAAACATTAAGGCGGTGGCATGTTGGTGTTAGTGCCTTAATCTTCTGACATTAAAGGTATTTTTACAATAAATTGGTTATTGAAGCAGCATATCTCAAAGTAAGGTTTTTAACAAATGTTGGCCATAAAAGAGTCTGACAATCAAGATGTAAGTCTCACAGCTATTAAACAAAAACAAAAGAAAACAAAACAAAAAAAAACAAACAAAAAAAAAAAAAAAAAAAAAAAAAAAAAAAAAAAAAAAAAAAGCTGTCTCTGGTGTGTATAACCTGCCAGCCCCTCATGTCTTCAGTCATTACAGTTTATTTTTACCAGGTTGATGGTTAAAGCCTTGTAGAAAGCTTAAAAAAATAAAAATAAATAAATAAATGAATAAATAAATAAACAACCACAGGACATAGGAAGGCATTTTACCAAGCCCCCTCAGTGTGGAGCTGTGTCAGCCCCAAGTGTTTGGTCCCCCAGCCCAGAGCAGGCTCCAGCTGCTCCCCAGGGGGGGTTACCAAGGGACTCACTTGTTTGGAGCTGTAAATGCAGGTGCCCTGCACTGGAGTGCCAATAAATGTGAAATATGTGACTCTCATCATCGACAGTGACTGACCTTCTCAGGGAAGCCTCCTCACCCGGGATGGGGCACTCTGCCATGGATTTAATCCATCTGCACCTGAAACAAAGTCAGGACAAAAGTCAAAGTGCTGCAGGAGAACTTGAAAACTCCAGACACTTTTTCTCAATCTGGAAATACCCTCTACAGCCCAACTACACCCCACATGACACATTTCAACTCCCCAGGACTTGTCCCATTCCCCCCACACCCAGACTGAGCAACAAGGCAGAGCAGCTCTGAGCCAAACACACCAACACCCGTGACACAGGACAGGACAAAAGGGGGGACACAACAGGGACAGAAATATCTCAGCAAGAAGAACGACCCTGAGGACCGAGAGAACTCGCAATGAGATGACCGAGGTAAGACCGATGGGGAGCTGACCAGGCTCAGAGAACCCTGCAGGAAGAAGATGCCAACGGGATCACTGATCCCAAGAAACGCAGAGATGGATGCCTGAGAATCCTACGGTCAGAATCCTCCACTCAGCTGTGCACTTTTAGAAGACCTAATCTGCCAGAATGGATCACAGCAGTGCACAGCTGTGGATACAGCTCAGAACAAGACCTGGAAAGGCACCAGACTGGATGGTTGTGAAGAGAGATGGATTCTGATGTGTGTCTGAGCTCCCAAATCAAAGTTCAATGATATCAGTGCCTGTCCAAGGAACAGGGAGATGTTAAGAACGATGCCTGGGGTCTCCAAAAGACCCCTTGAAGGGTTAAGGCAAAAGACACACAAAACAAAACACACAAGACACAGAGTGCACAACAGACGAGTGACACGATGTGCCCTGGGACTGCTCTGCCCTGCACACCTCAGCACTGGGATCAAAAATGAGACTTTTCCCTTTACACAGCCTAAGGGGTCACAGCTTGGACATCCCCATCTCCAAACCTGATTTAAAAACCCCTCCTGGTCACCCCTGACCCCACACCCCACTTTCATCCCCTCTGTGGCTCCCAGCCCTCCACTTATCTCTGGGACATCTGGAGATGCAAATCCATGTCAGGTACAAAAAAAGGCCACCTCTCCCTCGGGGAAATTCCTGCTGTCACTGGGCTAGTGTCTCTCAGTCAGCTACAATAAAGAAAAGCAAACGTGACCGTGTGATCTTAGCAGCACATGGGCCAAAAACCAGCAATTCTGCTACTCACCACCTCCTGAGCACACCCAGGTCCTCGGGCCCTGTGCTCCAGCTGTGCTCAGACACCAACACTGCGGGGTGTGCCTGGGTTAAGAGCAGACAAGGTGATGTGGCACTGCTGAAACTTGAGCAGAGCCTCGCTCCTCCTCCCTGACACACCTCAACTCCTTGGCTGTTACCAAAGCCCACCTGGATGGCCCCTTCAAATGGAGAAGGTCAAGGCCTCCCCACAGAGTCCTGTAATGCTCCCACTGTCTGGCTGGTGAGGGGAGCTCGGCATCGTGTGAGTGGAACACCTAAAACACACAGCACTGGATGCTCAGAGTTCCACCAGCAAGTGAGGCTTCAGCAATAGTAACTGCTTCTGTCCACTCATCACTGCTCACCTCGTCCACTTCACCTTGACTGCAGAGACCCAGCTTTGCCTCCTAAAAATACAGACAAAGAGCAGTGCTGTGACATGGCCACCATTTACACTCCCTTGCAAACACAAACAGTGACTGACCTTCTCAGGGGAGCCCCCTCACCCGGGATGGGGCACTCTGCCATGGATTTAATCCATCTGCACCTGAAACAAAGTCAGGACAAGAGTCAAAGTGCTGCAGGAGAACTCGACAGCTCCAGACACTTTGTGTCAATCCAGGAATACCCTCTACAGCCCAACTACACCCCACATGACAAATTTCAACTCCCCAGGACTTGTCCCATTCCCCCCACACCCAGACTGAGCAACAAGGCAGAGCAGCTCCAGGCCAAACACACCAACACCCGTGACACAGGACAGGACAAAAGGGGGGACACAACAGGGACAGAAACATCTCAGCAAGAAGAATGACCCTGAGGACCGAGAGAACTCGCAATGAGATGACCGAGGTAAGACCCATGGGGAGCTGACCAGGCTCAGAGAACCCTGCAGGAAGAAGATGCCAACGGGATCACTGATCCCAAGAAACGCAGGGATGGATGCCTGAGAATCCCAAGGTCAGAATCCTCCACTCAGCTGTGCACTTTTAGAAGACCTAATCTGCCAGAATGGATCACAGCAGTGCACAGCTGTGGATACAGCTCAGAACAAGACCTGGAAAGGCACCAGCCTGGATGGTTGTGAAGAGAGATGGATTCTGATGTGTGTCTGAACACCTGAGTCAAAGTTCAATGATATCAGTGCCTGTCCAAGGAACAGGGAGATGTTAAGAACGATGCCTGGGGTCTCCAAAAGACCCCTTGAAGGGTTAAGGCAAAAGACACACAAAACAAAACACACAACAGACACTGAGGGCACAACAGACAAGTGACACAACGTGCCCTGGGACTGCTCTGCCCTGCACACCTCAGCACTGTGAGACCTTCCCTTCACGTGCCCTAAAGGGGTCACAGCTTGGACATCCCCATCTCCAAACCTGACCCAAAAATCCCTCCCGGTGACTCCCAACCCACACCCCACTTTCATCCCCTCTGTGGCTTTGAGCCCTTCACTTATCTCTGGGATGTTCAGGGATGAGAATCCACATCAGGTGCCAAGGAAGGCTGTCTCTGCCTCAGGAAAATTCCTGCTGTCTCAGTCAGGTGCCATAAAGAAAACCAAACATCCACGGATGATCTCAGCAGGGCTGTTGGGTGAGAGGATCTCAGTGTGAGACAAGTGACCACCTGAAACACACAAACAATAAGGGATGCTCAGAGTTGCACCAGAAACACCACTGCCCTGACCACACAAATATATCAATTGTAGGAAACACAAACAAAAGTCCAGCAAAAAAAAAAGCCAATTCTTATTACTGATAGCCAAACTACCTAATACAATATAATACAATAATACAATATAATACAATAATACAATATAATACAATATAATGATGTATATTATAATATATATAATAATATATAATATAATATATATTATGTAACATATAATATAATAATGTATAGCATAATATAATATATAATAAAAATACCCCATGTCCATTCCCCTCAAAAAACCTCCAAGATGCATATCTTATATATCTGGGCATACCCCCAACTTAAAGACCTGCCTCTAACTAAATAAGCATAAAACCCACATCTTTTAAACTATATAAATTCATTAACCTAACACATCAAAACCACAGAATTTTTAATCCTTAGTCAACACCATATACACCAATCCCATCACTGTATACAAAAACAAATCCTATTTTCTTTTAATAAAATAACAAAAAAGTCTCAACTTTTAACTACAAAAAAACCATAAAAACACCGAATTAAAAATAAAATAATCTCATTATAACTAAGCCAAAACTTCAAACACACCACCTCCAAAATAAATATTTTAAACACCAAAAAACCTCAAAAATTTAAAATAACTCCTTCAAAAATGCCTTCTGTACCTTCCAGACTGATTTTGAGAGCAAAGCAAGGAAAGAAAAAGCACGCAGCCTGTTTTAAGAAAACAGTGTTCACTCCTGTGCATTCCCTGTCTCTCGGGGTTTCAATCCGGTTGTTTCCTCACCCGAGATTCCAAAGCTGGCTGGTGGTTCGTGTGGGCACGAAGGGAGTGATTTTCCCTCTTGACCTCTGAAGGATTTAGGGTCTGCTGTCTGACTCTGTGTCTCTCTCTGTGTTCTGTGCTGAGCTCGGTGCTCGGTGTTCAGAGCGAGAATGATGAGGAGTCTCAAGGTCTTGGTTTTCTGGTTTCTCGCGTTGTTTATTAGTTCTTATCTTACAATTCTCTGTGTCCGGCCATGGTGTTCACAGCAGCCTGGACACGAGGTGACTCCCCTTCCCCTGTGTCCGGCCATGATGTCCACTGCAGCTCGGACACAAGGCGACTCCCCTCCTGTGTCCGGCCATGGTGTTCACAGCAGCTCGGACACAAGGCGACTCCCCCGTGTGATGGGAGGTCGCTACCTCTTATACAGATAACTACGTACCCATTGTTTACAATTCTGTGCCAATGTCTATCACCTATACTAACACGATCATTTCTACTTTGATCCAATCCACTGAAACTATTTTGTGCCCATGTCACTGCAGAAGATGGATGCCAAGGGAGAAGAAGAAGAACCCAGGGCACCGCCCTAAAACCACCATCTTGTCCCTTTGCATCTACATTCTAAAAATCCAAAACTACAAAATCTTCTGCACAGTGATAACTACACTACTCTCAGTAACACCTTTGTGACTTGCAATTCTTCTCTGTGTTAGATGTTTTTCTCATGGACCAAGATCAAAGACTGTGTCTTCCTGGGCTCTGTGCCAGGCAAACCCCCCTGCACAGACCCCCAGACCCTCTTTCTTGGGTCCCAGGCCTCTCTACCGAGGTCTGTGACTTCCCAGGGCGCCCAGAGGGATGCCCTGGACTCCAACATCTCCCCCCTTTGTTTTCACAAAAAACACCTCTTTGGCTGCTTTGCCATATGCATTAAAGCAAACACGACTCGATCATGAGAAGAATTACAAGTCTCGATAAAATATATACAATTGTTTTCAAAATTTTCTTCCACAACCGTGAAAGGTTGAAGAAATCAAACATGCCATTCATCCATGATCCGGTTTCTTCTCCGAGTTTGTTCACTCCATTTCCCAACTGCTCTATGCTTCCATGAATCGATTCTGAACCATCTGACAAATTCATGCAATACAGAATGAAAAGAAAACCCAAGATATAAGTCCTTGCACGCAGAATGAAAGATGTCTGCAGTCTTGACACTGGTTCACATCTGCATGCTTTCTTTTCCACTCTTGAAGCCGTCAGAGCTTCTGCGCTTGACATGATTTCCACATTCTTTGCAGAAATTCACTTGTGCTCTGTATCTGCAGAAACAAAAGCTGCTTCTTTGCCATAGGTTAGTTAAAACTGTACTTTGATGGAAAATGCACAACTCTTGTTCAAACCTGAAATCCATCAGGAAAAGTTTCACATGCAACATCTGTGCTTGTTGATGAACACATCTCTCCTCTAGTTAAAGTCAAGGTGTGGCCAAAACCCTGACCTTATCAAAGTAATATCCTTTAATACATTTTTGGAACAAAGCTCTTAACAACAACAATTATGAAATGCTTAAGCAACTAAAGAACATAAAGAAGGATCCTGAAGTATATCATGATACAATTCACAGTACTTATTACTTAAAACTTATTATCTTAAACTTATCTTATTTTACCAACTTATCTTACTTATTACCTTATTATTTTAACTTATTTATTATCTTAACTTTAACTTACTTAACTTAAAACTTAACTTATTCTCTTAAAACTTATTCTCTTAACTTATTTATCTTATCTATCTTATAACTTAATATACTTAACTTATTTAACTTATCTTAACATAAAATACATTTAAAACCTACATACAATAAAACTTTAAATTCATAAAATATAAATCTATCACTTAAACTTTATCAATCCTTATCTTAAATTCAACTTTACTTACTTAACAAATCTTGAACTTAAAACCACATAGAAATCACTTCTAATGTCAATACAATACTAAAACACAAATCAACTTGGATCCAAATACATCAATACTATAATCAAAAATCCTTTTCCATGTCATGACAATAAGTCTTTTGCTCCTGATCATGCAGCTGCTTTGCAAACATCCAATGAAATCCGGATCTCTGCTTCTGAATTCATAAAACCTGTAACTTTAATTGAATTATTATTTTGCCTGAATGCAGCCCCTCCTAACCCTGAGGGTTACTGCCATCCCTGGCATCCCTCCCTCTCCTGGATGAGGAGTGGGAACCTTAAAACTCTTGTTGCTGCACATAATCCCTGTGCAGCACTGCTTAAGAAAAACCCTTCCTCTCCTGGATGAGGAGTGGGAAACTTAAAACTCTTAAGAAAAGGGTAAACCCAGCATGTAGCCGAAGGATAAATGAAGAAAGGATGTGTGCAGTGAATTTAAGGGAAACCTGGCTACCTTTTGCTGAAAGGAAAAGTTGAGGGAACTGGACTGACAATATCGAAGTGCCGCTTGTGGGCGGGGTCAGGCTCTGCAGCACTTGCTCTGAGGGGCTGGCACCCCAGAGAAACTCTCCGCCCTGGCCACGCCTCTTCTGCTTGCTCTGCCTTTGCCTGTCCCGGTCCTGCCTGTGCCGGCACCGCCTGCCTCGGCTCTGCTTGTGCCGCCCCGGCGCTGCCCGCGTCTCGCTCTCTGTCGGGGTTTGTCCCGCCTGGAGCGATCGTGATCCTCGAGCTGCATCCTACTTGCTCCCTGCCTGCCGCAAGGCTTTCTGGGATTTGTAGTTTCCTGCTTTGCACTTGCGCCGTCCATCTTGGCTCTGTGTCTGCACATGCGCCAACCGCAAAGCTTTCTGGGGTTTGTAGTTTCCAACTCTGCCTGTTCCGGCTCCTCACTCGCGCTCCGCGACACAGGCCCTGCTCCGCCCGCGCCGCCCCCGCAGCCCGCGCTGTCCCGACACGGGGCACTCCCCGGCCGCCCCCATCGCGATCGCTTTCGCGCGCACACGCCGCAGTGTTATCTCTCACCACTGACGCGATCTGGGCTTGTTTTCCCTGTTTTCCTGGTGTCTCCTCCACTCCCCCTTCCCCCCTCTCTCTGTCTGTCCCTGCGCTGAAGGGGAAAGGGCAGTGGAAAACTTTCAGGCTGTGTCTGAACGCGCTGTGTCTGAGGGGGGCTGAAAAGACTCCTGGATGCACTTTGTCTCACTTCTCCCTCCCCCACTGCTGCGGCAAGTGTCCCGTGCTCACGGAACATGCCTCGAAAACAAGCATGTTCTTATCTTGGGATGGATTAGAAGTTTTGACTTTCCCGAGACGAATTTCTGGGACTGAATTCCTGAGGACTGTGGCAAACACAAGGAAAGTTGGTGTCTCCCCTGTGCTAAACTCAAGGAGATCTGCTGACTCTCCTGTCTCGAGGGTTTTTTTACCTCCCTGCGGTAATCCTGAGGGTGCTGGTATCTCTCCTTTCCTATTAAAACCCAGAGGAGGCTGATGGCTCTCCCCTTCCCCACCTCCTGTAAGAGGTGTATGAGACCCGTCTGCTGATAACAGACGAAAGAACCTGCTTGGCTGCCGGCCAGCAAAAGAAACCGCTGCTTGCTGCTGGCAACAGACAAAGCCGGTGCTGGCTGGAGGCCAGCGGGTAAGGTGTTTCTTTCCTCCCTCCCCACTACACTACTGCTGCTGCACGGAGAAAGTTTTTCCCTTATTTTTCCCGGGAGAGGGTCTCCTCCCGTGTTCTAAATTTAACTGTTCTTACCAAAATCGAAGAATGCAGTGCAGGTGTTCTCAAATTCAGTTCGGAGGTTTCCTGATCACCGACCTGCAGATTTCAGGAGACGAGTCCTGGGCTCTTGGAACTCGTCCGTCCGAGGTGAATTTGCAATCAGCTGCCGTCTCTGGTTAGAGATTTCTTCCCCTGTCTTCTCAGCTTGTCTTCTTTCCTTAAGAGGTTTTGCTGTGTCCACTGGAAAGCACCGATTCTGCCCACACTGGTGTCCATTCGTGCCCGTTCATGCCCATCCATGTGCCCACTCGTGTGCCCACCCAGGGACGCCAATTCTCGGGGTTTCAATCCAGTTGTTTCCTCACCCGAGATTCCAAAGCTGGCTGGTGGTTCGTGTGGGCACGAAGGGAGTGATTTTCCCTCTTGACCTCTGAAGGATTTAGGGTCTGCTGTCTGACTCTGTGTCTCTGTGTTCTGTGCTGAGCTCGGTGCTCGGTGTTCAGAGCGAGAATGATGAGGAGTCTCAAGGTCTTGGTTTTCTGGTTTCTCGCGTTGTTTATTAGTTCTTATCTTACAATTCTCTGTGTCCGGCCATGGTGTTCACAGCAGCCTGGACACGAGGTGACTCCCCTTCCCCTGTGTCCGGCCATGATGTCCACTGCAGCTCGGACACAAGGCGACTCCCCTCCTGTGTCCGGCCATGGTGTTCACAGCAGCTCGGACACAAGGCGACTCCCCCGTGTGATGGGAGGTCGCTACCTCTTATACAGATAACTACGTACCCATTGTTTACAATTCTGTGCCAATGTCTATCACCTATACTAACACGATCATTTCTACTTTGATCCAATCCACTGAAACTATTTTGTGCCCATGTCACTGCAGAAGATGGATGCCAAGGGAGAAGAAGAAGAACCCAGGGCACCGCCCTAAAACCACCATCTTGTCCCTTTGCATCTACATTCTAAAAATCCAAAACTACAAAATCTTCTGCACAGTGATAACTACACTACTCTCAGTAACACCTTTGTGACTTGCAATTCTTCTCTGTGTTAGATGTTTTTCTCATGGACCAAGATCAAAGACTGTGTCTTCCTGGGCTCTGTGCCAGGCAAACCCCCCTGCACAGACCCCAGACCCTCTTTCTTGGGTCCCAGGCCTCTCTACCGAGGTCTGTGACTTCCCAGGGCGCCCAGAGGGATGCCCTGGACTCCAACACCTGTCCAGTGTGTTCAGCCCAAGGACAGACAGACTGCAGCACACAGATCTCCTTTGCTCTCTGTTAGTTTCAGCCAGCTAAAGCAAAGATTTTTTTTTTCCTTTTTCTTCTGACTGTTTAAACCTGCTGCAGACTGAAAAACCCAGAGAAGCACCGAACAATAAACAAATCAATCCACAAAAATAAAAACAGCACAAATATACTCAAATTAACAGCACCAAAAACAATTATTCCTGACTCAATAAACCCATAATTCCTCAAAACCATCAAAACAAACTGACTACCTATAAATACACACAAAACCAAAAGATCCATTTGACTACAAACAATATCTCCTAAATTATGCAAAAATATGAAACATACACTGTAGTCAAGCAGGCTAAATAAACAAACCCCAATAATAAAACAAACAATTATCTAATTATAAATATTAAAAAACCTGTAAAAAATTAACTACATCACACTGTCTCAAACCCACTAAAACAAACAGAACACACTCACCATGATAAAAGCCACCACTAAATAAATAAAAGCCTCCCCTACACCTCACACCACAGCCAACTACACCATTATAAACCTTAAAAAACAATTATTCGGAAAACACAATATACCCCAAAAATAATTCAACAACAAAACTCAGTTCAAAAATACTCTGACCATGTGAACTACGAATTCTAACATGAAATAAATACACCACATATCCCTCATCACACCACCTACAAACAGAATAAAGCCACACAATAAATCACTAAAAACCACCAAACAGAAAAACCAGCTCTACCCAACCTGAATCCCTCCACACAACACACAAAACCCCAATAACACATTTCAGAAGTCTCTCAAAAAGAGCTACTTAAATTAATTCTACCTCAAATACAAACAAACCCACATAAAGTTACCTTCACTCAAAAACCAAATTACTCACAATAAATAACACCAAAAAAGTCACACAAAACACTACACACCACCTAAGAACATCATATTGAAAAGAAGCCACAAAGAAGGGCCACTATTAATTAAAATTCCAGGAGAAAAGAAAATCTCTCCAGTTTAAACACAGACAGCAACAGAAGAAGAATTTCTTCAATCAACTTGAACTCCTTTTGTCTCCATAACTCCTTTTTCTTCTGGGAGCACCGGGAAGGGATTGGTGAGACGAAGCTGAAAAAGAAAAAAAAGTCCCCCCTATAAACCCACACTGGCTTACCTTCTGCTGCTGCTGGGTATAAAGGTTTGTCCCTCGTTGCCTCCAGAAGTGACGCTCCAAACCCACGTGCTCCTGCCTTCACTCCAAGAGCCACAGCCAGGACCCGAGCACTCACTGCTCTCAGCTGGATACCGAACTGAGCTGAGGCTCCCCCTCTTAAACCGCCCCCTCGTTATCCATTACAACTCCCACCTGTGCCTGGTGTGTCCCCTCGTTATCCATTACAGCTTCACCTGTGGGTGCCGGGGGATCGGGGCCGGGGGGGATCGGGGTCGGTGCTGAGCGCGGGGCGGAGCCGGGGGCGGTTCCCGGGACCCGCTGTCCAATCAGCGCTGCCGATGCCTCAGCGAGCCCGCCAATTGGGAGCCGGGCGGGGATTCAAATCGGTGCCGGAAAATGCCGATGCTCCATGAGCTCGGTGTGGAACTCTCCGGTGGGGTCCGGGGTCCTGGCACCTGGGACCCGCCCCGCGCCCGTGGAGCCCCGCCCCCGGCACTGCCCGGCCCCGCCCCTGGCTGCCTCTGGGCCCCGCCCCCGGCACTGCCCGCCCCCGCCCCCGGCTGCCTCTGGGCCCCGCCCCCGGCACTGCCCGGCCCCGCCCCTGGCCGCCTCTTGGCCCCGCCCCCGGCACTGCCCGGCCCCGCCCCCGGCTGCCTCTGGGCCCCGCCCCTGGCCGACTCTTGGCCCCGCCCCCGGCACTGCCCGGCCCCGCCCCCGGCCGCCTCTTGGCCCCGCCCCACAGTGCCCCGGCTCCACCCCGAGTCCGCCCAGCGCCCCGCCTTCTTCAAGTCCCATTTAACCAGAATGAATTTTTGGGGTAGGAGCACCCAAAGCCAGCAGAACTGGCCTTAATCACTTTTTGGGGGATCTCTCTTTTCTTCCTCACCAAACTCCCACTGTCAAAACCCAGCCTGAGGCTCAGCTCCCCATCCCCTCAGTCTCTCCAAGGACCTCGGCTTGGATTTCCCAATCCAATAAGGCAGAAATTCTGCTGTCCTCATTGGATATCCTAATTGCAGTAATTGCTTAAGAAATAATTGAAAGACATTAAAGGAATGAAGGGAAATGAAACAAGAGCTGCCAGCTCCAGGGGCCATCCCAAGGGTTGCTCAAAACCCTCAAACCAATAATTTGCTTTAATTAACCAACTCAAATGGAGTAATTAACACCACAATGATACAGCATGATCCTTTATAATTGAGTTATAGAAAAATATTGAAGTATTTAAAACCTTTCTAAACCCAGAAACTCTTTTAAGAGATATACAGGGCACAGCCGCAGACAGAGTCTGGTGACTCAGGGGAAAAACCCCAAAGTTTTCAGTCTTTAGCATCTTCCACAATGTCACCGTTGACAGCAAACATGGCTTCAGCCTCAGCAAGACAGACTCAGAGATTTTGCAGATCCTGGTCTCGCCTCAGGCTTTCAGCAGGTCCAGCCTGCAAGGAGAGAGAAGAAAATGGGTCAGAATGGACAGCCTACCTCCAGAAAATCAGCATCATCCACAAAGCATTAAATAGAGCTGTAAGAACTTCCCAAAGGTCCATTTCCCTGCGGACTGAGGGCTCCAGGTTGAAGCACAGGCTGGACCTGCCAAGAGCAGACTATGGAAACCCCAGAAGTAAAAGCTGCTCGATATTTCAATACAAAGTGACAGCAACAACATTAAGTCCATTTGCACAAAAGGCAGAAGAGACGTGACTCAAAGTTAAGTCAAGATCTGGAGAAGTGAATCAGAACTAACCAAAAACAACCTGTCAAATTATTGAGACACAAATAGGAACCTGATGCTGTGCTGGATAAACACAAAATGCTGATTACCATGAAAACTGAAGGAAAACTTGCTGAAGATCTTCCATGACACAAGATAGCAATGACATGAAGCAGTGCAGTACGTGTTACAATGCACTGAAATGCTCGGGGCGAAATCATCTGTTCCGCAGAAACTGCTGAAGCACATTAAGGTTTCACAGAAATGATTAAAAAAAATGATATAAGGTTAAATCTCACCCTTTGCAGCACCTCTTGCAAGACAGCTCGACTTTCAAGAGTTAATGGTTCCTCACGAATAAGAGCTTGCTTTTCCAGGGTTCCTAGAATAGAGCCCAGATGCCACCGTTGAGATCCTGAAGCCAAAAATCCAAATACAGTGCTCCTTCAGAACCCTGAGGGACAGCCACGGATTCTGGGGCTACAGGAAACAGTGAAAAATAACACCAAGAACAGTGCAGTGCTGGCTGGGAGAAGCAGCATTACTCTCTGAGAAAATGCCATTCTGCAGCCGGTTTAGTGCTTTAGAGAATTTTACTGCCATGGGGGAGGGGAAAAAAAAAAAAAAGGTATTATAGCTGGGGAATGAAGGGAAAAAATCCCCAAACCACTGTCCAGAGTCTGAGGCTGAACATCCACAATAAGACATCAAAATAAATAGAGACTTCAGAAAAAAAATAGAGACATTAAAACCAGCCCCAATGAAAAGCCGTCTATTAGAACAATGCTTGCACCAAAGAACTCTGGCGTGGAGCCTTAATTCAGGATAAAGTTACTGAAGAATATCTGAAGACCACTTTTAAGTGCTGTACGCCAAACTAAACCCAAGCCCGCTTCCATTTTCTAGACAGATCCTCAGACTGCTGAGTGAGAGTCTCAAGCACACACTCAGTCGTCAGATTTGCCTTTGCCCTCCTCAGCAAGGACAGAGCAGACGTGGCCAGTGCAGGTCAGACCCACCCCAAGCCCTGCCTGAGCCCCTCTGGCCACCCTTCCTGCTGCTAATACTGGCCCCAACAGGCTCCAGCCAGGCCCTTTATGAGTTTGCTTTGTGTATTCTCCTGATCAGATGGGAAGGAACCCTCCTGTGCCCTGAGCCCGGTGAGATTTTCCTGGACAAAATGCAATTTCTCATACAAAAGGCAGTTTTGTTTGGGTTTTTTGTAGGATTTGCCCTACACAGGTGATGTTCCTCACAACTCAGCACTACGATGCCAACAGCAGCAATACAGAAAACCCCTCTGGGACAGAGCAGCAGAAAAACCCACCTCCAGACTCCCCAGAGAGATGACAGGAGGGCCCTCCGTGCGATGCCTGCTGAGCCAAGTGGAGCTGGCAGGGTGACCCATGGACATTCTGCGTTCACCTTTCAACAGAGTCAATGCGGAAACAGAACAAATCTCTCTCGGTGTCGAGATCCCTTCAGGTGCACCTGGAGATGCTGCAGTGTCCTTCAGCAGCCAGAGCAGAACAGGGTTTCTACTGTGCTGTAAGTGAGAAATACAATTTAATCAGAAGAAAATAAAAGGAAGCATCTCTCCTTGTATTTTTATATTAAAAAAAAATCATGCACTAGAATTTTTTTAAGTGTTCATTCTTGCTTTTATGCAAGTGTAAGTTATGAGGACTCAACTTCCAGCCTGAAATTGCAACAGCCCCTCAGGCTGACTGAGCTCAGCCAGACCACCAGAATCACTGAATTGTGGAAGGGAAAGCTCATCCCATTCCAGCCCCAGCCAGGGCACGGACACCTTCCACCAGATCCAGGGGCAGCCACAGCTTCTCTGGGGAACCCGTGCCAGGGCCCCGCCGCCCTCCCAGGGAACAATTCCTTCCTGATATTTAATCTAAACCGGCCTCCCTTCATCCTGAGGAAGCCCTTCCGCTTGTCCATCACTGCGTGTCCTTGTGAGAAATCCCTCTCCATTAGGGCATAAGCGGCTGGCACAGACCCCCCCCAAATCAATGTTCTGGGGGCTCCCGGGGCCACACGAGCACTCCGGGCGTTTTACCGGCTTCTCCTGCCGCCTTCCCCGGGAACCCCCGGCACGGCTCCAGCGCCGACAGCGAGTGCTCCAGCTCCGGGCACAGCGCCAGCGTGTCCCGCCCGCCCGCCGGGGGATCGGCAGCGGCCCCGACACCGCCTTGAATGGCCCGCCGAGGAAGCGGCAGTGACGGCGGACACCAACCCGGGGCCGGCCGGGAACTGCCCCCGGCTCGGGCGGGCGCGGCTCGTTCGGAGAAACTCAGCTGGGCTCGGCTGTTCGGGGAAACCCGGCTGGGCTCGGCTGTTCGGAGAAAATCGGTCATTTCCGTCAGCCGTCGGCTCTTCGGCTGTTCGGCAACTCTCGGTCATTTTCGTCACACCTCGCCTTTTTTGGTGGCAGAGAGCATTACGTCACTTTCGCCCCTCCCCGCCGCCATCTTTAGAAGGTCAACAGCAGCGAACCGAGCCGCCATGTTGGTTGTGGCGCCCCTTAAGGCCCCCCCATAGGTGTCTAACACAGGCGCCTGACTAAAATGAGTAACCCGAACCCGCCTGCGGCGCGGCTGAACCCACAGCCCGTGTCCCTACACCTGGAAACGGCACATAAAATTGTTCCCGGGCGGCGCCGTAGTCGGGATTTTTGTGCAGGCAGTCTGATAAACACACATGGGGGTCCTCATTTTTTCCCGCCCTTTTCGCCGCCATCTTTAGAAGGTCAAGCGCCCCGAGTCGCGCCGCCATCTTGGTTGTGGCACCCTCCCAAATGTCCCCCTCGGCTGCTTGCACAAGCGCCTGACAACATCGCCTGCCCAAACACTGCCGTGGCGCCGCTCAGCCCCCATCCCGTGTCCGTCACCTGCGTGGGCCGCTAAAACAGCTCCCGGGCCGCTCCCTGGTCCAGGTCGCGCGCAGGCAGCCGGCTGCCACGTGCCCTGGGTCCCCTCTTTTTTTTTCTCGCCTTTTTGGCCGTGATTTTTCGGTCCTCGGGCGGCAAAACTGCCCGTGAGCTCAGAGACCGGGGCTGCTGCTCACCTCGGGTACCGGCACGGGAGAGAATTGCAGTACCGCTGTATGTCCACAGGATGGCAGCACTGCCGCACAGCTCTCGGGACCGGCACGGGGGACAGTTGCAGTACCGATCTTTATCCACAGGATGGCAGCATTGCCTTACAAATCGCCTGCCATCAACCATACCTAATCCAAAAAAGCCTTCAGTTTAGGCTGCATTTCAAAATAACTTCTATTTCTTCCTTTGATATATCTAATAACCATTACAAATTTATCTATTATATCATGTACATTATATTAAGTATATTTTACATATTATAATAAACAGAACAAGTAATAATATAGTGTATCAATACTGTATCTATTCCTATTATCTTTCATATTTTATAGTTCTCATACTGTTACTTATATTTTTATTTTTTTGTATTATTTTCAATTCGTATTTACTTCTTTCCAATTTTACCGATATTTTAAAGTATATGAATTCATTGACCTAACACATCAGAACCACAGTTAATTAGAATTGAATGAGCCTGGTTTTCTAAGAGATAAATATTTAATCGTTATTAAAATAATATGGGCATATTTTCTCTTTCTGTGTGCTTTTGGGGAGAGGGAGTTTGTTTTGGATTTCTTGGCTAATAAACAAGGAGGTTCAAAGAGCTACAAAATAAAATGTCCATATTATTTTATCTCTGCCTCTGAAATACACTTCGACATCAAGCTCCTGCTGGTAACACTGTACATGGGTAGAATGAGACCTGAAAGGAAAAAAACAGGCACCACGGTGATCACAGCTTTCTCAGTTCAGGTTTATTAATTTAGTAGAAAACACAAAGAATTTTTAGTAACTGCACTCTCAATTATATCCAGACGTCCAGCAGACAGGGAGGTCATTTCTCAACTTCTTCCTTGCTGAGAGCCAACCTCCCACATACTCGGGGGAAACAAAAGGGTGGATTTTATCCCCCTGCATCTGAAAGAAAGTCAGGACAAAATTCAAAGTGCTGCAGGAGAACTTGACAGCTCCAGACACTTTGTGTCCATCTAGGGATACCCTCTACAGGCCAACTACACCCTACATGACAAATTTCAACTCCCCAGGACTTGTCCCATTCCCCCTACACCCAGACTAAGCAACAAGGCAGAGCAGCTCCAGGCCAAACACACCAACACCCGTGACACAGGACAGGACAAAAGGGGGGACACAACAGGGACAGAAATATCTCAGCAAGAAGAATGACCCTGAGGACCGAGATGAGGTCCTCAACTCACAATGAGATGACCGAGGTAAGACCCATGGGGAGCTGACCAGGCTCAGAGAACCCTGCAGGAAGAAGATGCCAACGGGATCACTGATCCCAAGAAAAGCAGAGATGGATGCCCGAGAATTCTATGGTCAGAATCCTGTACCTGTCTCTGCATTCTGACAAGACCTAATCTGCCTGAATGGATCACAGCAGTGCACAGCTGTGGATACAGCTCAGAACAAGACCTGGAAAGGCACCAGCCTGGACATTTGTGAAGAGAGATGGATTCTGAGGAGCCTCTGAGCTCCCGAGTCATGGTTTGATGCCTGGCCTGGTATCAGCACCAGGAATAGGAAGATGTTAAGAACAATGCCTGGGGTCTCCAAAAGACCCCTTGAAGGGTTAAGGCAAAAGACACACAAAACAAAACACACAAAAGGCACGGAGTGAACAACAGACAAGTGACACGACGTGCCCTGGGACTGCTCTGCCCTGCACACCTCAGCACTGTGAGACCTTCCCTCTATGTGCCCTAAAGGGGTCACATCTTGGACATCCCCATCTCCAAACCTGATTTAAAACCCCCTCCTGGTGACCCCTGACCCCACACCCCACTTTCATCCCCTCTGTGGCTCCCAGCCCTCCACTTATCTCTGGGACATCTGGGGATGCCAATCCATGTCAAAAGCCAAAGAAGGTGCCTCTCCCTCGGGGAAATTCCTGCTGCCACTGGGCTGGTGTCTCTCAGTCAGCTACAATAAAGAAAAGCAAATGTGACCATGTGATCTCAGCAGCACATGGGCCAAAAACCAGCAATTCTGCTACTCACCACCTCCTGAGCACACCCAGGTCCTCGGGCCCTGTGCTCCAGCTGTGCTCAGACACCAACACTGCGGGGTGTGCCTGGGTTAAGAGCAGACAAGGTGATGTGGCACTGCTGAAACTTGAGCAGAGCCTCCCTCCTCCTCCCTGACACACCTCAACTCCTCGGCTGTTACCAAAGCCCACCTGGATGGCCCCTTCAAATGGAGAAGGTCAAGTCTTCACCACACAGTCCTGTAATGTTCCCAGGGTCCAGCTGGTGAGGGGAGCTCGGCATCGTGTGAGTGGAACACCTAAAACACACAGCACTGGATGCTCAGAGTTCCACCAGCAAGTGAGGCTGGAGCAATAGTAACTGCTTCTGTCCACCCATCACTGCTCACCTCGTCCACTTCACCTTGACTGCTGATATCCAGCTTTGCCTCCTAAAAATAAAGACAAAGAGCAGTGCTGTGACATGGCCACCATTTACACTCCCCTGCAAACACAAACAGTGACTGACCTTCTCAGGGGAGCCCCCTCACCCGGGATGGGGCACTCTGCCATGGATTTAATCCATCTGCACCTGAAACAAAGTCAGGACAAGAGTCAAAGTGCTGCAGGAGAACTCGACAGCTCCAGACACTTTGTGTCAATCCAGGGATACCCTCTACAGTCCAACTACACCCTACATGACAAATTTCAACACCCAAGACTTGTCCCATTCCCCCCACACCCAGACTGAGCAACAAGGCAGAGCAGCTCCAAGCCAAACACACCAACACCCGTGACACAGGACAGGACAAAAGGGGGGACACAACAGGGACAGAAATATCTCAGCAAGAAGAATGACCCTGAGGACCGAGAGAACTCGCAATGAGATGACCGAGGTGAGACCCATGGGGAGCTGACCAGGCTCAGAGAACCCTGCAGGAAGAAGATGCCAACGGGATCACTGATCCCAAGAAAAGCAGAGATGGATGCCTGAGAATCCTACGGTCAGAATCCTGTACCTGTCTCTGCATTCTGACAAGACCTAATCCACCTGAATGGATCACAGCAGTGCACAGCTGTGGATACAGCTCAGAACAAGACCTGGAAAGGCACCAGCCTGGATGGTTGTGAAGAGAGATGGATTCTGATGTGTGTCTGAGCTCCCGAGTCAAAGTTCAATGATATCAGTGCCTGGCCAAGGAACAGGGAGATGTTAAGAACGATGCCTGAGGTCTCCAAAAAACCCCTTGAAGGGTTGAGGAAAAAGACACACCACACAGGACACACAAAAGACACAGAGTGCACAACAGACAAGTGACACAACGTGCCCTGGGACTGCTCTGCCCTGTTCACCTCAGCACTGTGAGACCTTCCCTTTACGTGCCCTAAAGGGGTCACATCTTGGACATCCCCATCTCCAAACCTGACCCAAAAATCCCTCCCGGTGACTCCCAACCCACACCCCACTTTCACCCCCTCTGTGGCTTTGAGTCCTTCACTTATCTCTGGGATGTCCAGGGATGAGAATCCACATCAGGTGCCAAGGAAGGCTGTCTCTGCCTCTGGGAAATTCCTGCTGTCACCGGGCTGTTGTCTCTCAGTCAGGTGCCATAAAGAAAACCAAACATCCAGGGATGATCTCAGCAGGGCTGTTGGCTGGTCAGTGAGGACATCTCAGTGTGAGACAACTGGACCACCTGAAACACACAAACAATAATGGAGGCTTAGAGTTGCACCAGAAACACCATGACCCTGACCACACAAATATATCAATTTTAATAAATGCAAACAAAAGTCCAGCAAAAAAAAAGCCAACTCTTATTACTCGTAGTCCATTTTCCAAATATAATAAAAATAACCCCATGTCCATTCCCCTCAAAAAACCTCCAAAATACACACCCAGAACCCCCCCAATTTAAAGACCTGCCTCTAACCAAGTAAGAACCATAAACCCCATGTCTTTTAAACTATAAATTCATTAAGCTAACACATCAAAACTACAGACTTTTAAATCCTTAGTCCACACTAATACACCAATCCCATCACTATATACAAAATCAAAACCTATTTTCTATTTCTACTAACAAAACAAGAAAGTCACAACTTTTAACTGCAATAAAACCTAAAAACACCTAATTAGAAGTAAAATTATCCCATTATAACTAACTCAAAACCCCAAACACTCCAAAACAAGTACTTGAAGTGCCAAAAACCATCAAATAGTTAAAATAACTCCTTCACAAATGCCTTCTGTACCTTTCAGATGGATTTGGAGAGCAAAGCAAGGAAAGAAAAAGCACACAGCTTGTTTTAAGAGAACAGTGGTCACCCCTCTGCATTCCCTCTCCAGTGTATTCAGCTGAGACACAGACAGACTGCAGCACACAGATCTGATGGCTCTTTGTTAGTTGTTAGTTTTAGGGCAGGGAAGATCCCTGCACTGATTTTTTCCCCCCTTTTCTTAGGGCTCATTAAACCTGCTGCAGACTGAAAAACCCAGAGAAGCACCGAGAGCTGAACCTGCAGCCACAGGGCCTGGACCTCAGCATTTTATCAACACCAGAACAGCTGACAAGAGACCAAAGGAGCTACAACCCACAGCAAGGACATTCTGAATTTACCATCTCGCCACAGAATAACAGAAAGTTTTATTATTTTATGTCATTCACTCTTTATCCTTGTGAGCACTTTGTTAAATAAATAGTTTTTCCCATTTTTCTCCAAAGAAGTTCTTTCCCAAACCAATTTAAAAGAGAGACCATTTTAGTTTACTCTCTAAAAAAAACCCACTCAAAAGTTTCCTCTCAGGTTTACCCTAAACCACAACAACAAACAATTCAATCCATAGAAATAAAAGTAGCACAAATATACTTAAATTAACAGCACCAAAAACAATTATTCCTAACTCAATGAACTCTTAATTCCTCAAAACCATCAAAACAAACAAACCACCTATAAATACACACAAAACCAAAAGATCCATTAGACTACAAACAATATCTCCTAAATTATCCAAAACTATAAAATGTATACTGTAGTCAAGCATGCTAAATAAACAAACCCCTATAACACAATAAAAAATCATTTAATTGTAAATATTAAGAAACCCTAAAAAATGAACTACATCACACTGTCCCAAACCCACTAAAACAAACACTAGATGCTCCCTATGATAAAAGCCACCACTAAATAAATAAAAGCCTCCCCTACACCTCACACCACAGCCAATTACACCACTGTAAACCTTAGACAATAAACCCTGGAAAAACACAATATCCCCCAAAAATAATTCAACAACAAAACTCAGTTCAAAAACACTCTGACCAATATGAACTATGAAACCAAACATGAATTAAATACACCACATATCCCTCATCACACCACCTACAAACAGAATAAAGCTACACAATAAATCACTAAAAACCACCAAACAGAAAAAACCAGCTCTACCCAACCTGGATCCCTCCATACAACACACAAAACCCCAACAACACATTTCAGAAGTCTCGCAAAAAAGCTACTTAAATCAGTTCTACCTCAAATACAAACAAACCCACACATAAAGTTACCTTTGCTCAAAACCCAAATTATATATAACAAATAATACCAAAAAAAGTCACACAAAACACTACGCACCACCTAAGAACATCATATTGAATAAAAGCCACATAGAAGTGCCACTATTCATTAAAATTCCAGGTGAAAAGAAAATCCCTCCACTTTAAACACAGACAACAATAGAAAAAAGGAGTTTCTTCGATCAATTTGAACTCCTTTTGTCTCCATAACTCCTTTTTCGTCTGGGAGCACCGGGGCGGGTTTATTAAGATGAAGCTGAAAAGGAAAAAAAAGTCCCCTCTATAAACCCACACTGGTTGACCTTCTGCTGCTGCTGGGTAGAAAGGTTTGATCCCCATCGCCTCCCAAGTAACGCTCTAAACCCACGTGCTCCTCATGAGCCACAGCCAGGACCTCAGCGTGAGCTCCTCACTCCTCAATACCAAAATGAGCTGGGGCTGCCTTCTCAACCTGGAACCGCCCCATCGTTATCCATCACAGCCCCACCTGTGCCTGCTCTGTCCCCCCTCACTGTTCCCAGCTCACACCTGGGGCTGCTCTCTCCCCTCCCCATCCTGTGCCATCTCTCACCTGCAGCTGCTCTCAGTCTGAGGGTGAGGCAGAGGGGACTTGCTGTTCATTCCCGGGACGGTTCATTGTCTGCACCTGACACGATGGGGCACCAGGCTTCCCTTGCTGTGGATAAGGACCCCTCTTCTCCTGCAGGTGCCCGAGGCTGGAACTGGGATTCCACCCCCGAAAATCCATATGCCTGAGGTTCATAATTCCTAAGGAAATTCCCCAGAAATCGTTACCCTTCATTTACAAATATTTCTTTGGAATCACTAATAACTTGTCTTTCTGTGGAAGCGTTTTAAACATTCATTGGAGAGTTCAGGAGCCGAATTGGCTTGTTTATGACTTGGCTGACAAGCCCAGACAAAACCCAAACACCGAGAACACCGCCGCCCCCCGGCGCCGCCCCCCGGCTCCGCCCCCCGGCTCCGCCCCCCGGCTCCGCCCCCCGGCTCCGCCCCCCGCTCCGCCCCACGCTCCGCCCCACGCTCCGCCCCACGCTCCGCCCCACGCTCCGCCCCACGCTCCGCCCCACGCTCCGCCCCACGCTCCGCCCCACGCTCCGCCCCACGCTCCGCCCCACGCTCCGCCCCACGCTCCGCCCCACGCTCCGCCCCACGCTCCGCCCGGCCCGAGATGGGGGCAGTACCAAACTTCCACATACTCGGGGGAAAAAAAAGAGTAAGGAAAAAAAAAGGAACAATGAAAACACGAAAAAAAAATTATAAAATAAAATAAAACAAAATAAAAATTTTTAAAAAACCTCAAAAGTTAATAAAAAAGTAAAAAAAGAAAATAAATAAAATCTAAAATAAATTTTAAATATAATTTAAAAATTTAAAAATACTAAATAAATAGCATGAATGTAAAAACTGAAATAATATCCATAAATTTTTTTAAAAATAAAAGTCATTAAAATTTTAAAAAGTAATAAAGAAAAAATTGAAAAATTTAAAAATAAATAATAGACTAAAAATATAAAAATTAAAGAAATAAACCAAAAGCATTTTAAAAAGACAAAACAAAAAATATATTAAAACATTAACCACAATACAATATTTAACATAAAATACAAAAATCAAAAAGTAAAAAATAAAATAAACAATAAGTAAAATAAAATACGAAATTAAATAAACACAGCCCTCCCCTCATGCCACTGCCTAACACAGGCCCCAGGAGTTTTCTTGATTAGGCAGGGATAGGGAAAACAAACCCAGTGCCTCCCAGAAATTAAGGTTTTCTAGACAATTCCCAGTTTTGCTTGGAAACAAATTCTGTTTTAGCAGGAAGCTCACTTGGGATGAACACCCACATGTGCCAAGGCAGGAAAGAACCACCCCATTGTGTCCAAGGAACAGCAACTAGGCCGGGATTTAAGTTTTAATGGAACTTATGTAATTGAAAACACACTCAGTTGAACTTGAAAACGAGATGAATCAAGGCAATTAAACATTTTACAAGTTTTTCTGGGAATTCCCAGAATTCTGTGGATATGGTGCTGACACATTCCTGATTTACCAACCTTAACTGGGGAAATTTCCTTGGAAATGTCCCCTAAGAATTAGCAAAATTCCAATTAGGATAGAAAATAGGAAAAAAAAATATATAGCCTTACTAAAATCAGAGAGAGGAAAAACATCAAATAAAAGGAAGGAATAATATCTAACTCCCAGCTTGCCTGGAAAACAAGCTCAGGAATTTCTAACATGGAAAACTTTTGGAACAGCCAGGAAGTCTGTGGAAGTCCATGGAATGATGATTTCAAATCTGCTTCCTCTGCTCTGATTTTCAAGGGAAGAGGGAGTTAAACATGCCTATTTACTCCTATTCCAGAATGATCTCTAGTTTGTGGGAGTAATAATCCAAAGAAACGCCAATCTTACTTGGATTTGACAGATGAAACTCCCAGCAGAGTTGGGAAGTTTCAGTGGAACCAAAGAGCCACAAATCCTGGAATAAGAAAATTCAACTCAGCAAAAGTCAGGAATTCTATTTACAAATCCATGGAGGAGGAGGAGGAGGATGACACCAGGAACACAAACCAGCTGAAAGCCACGATTTACTGTAAAGGGCAGGAAATCAAACTGACAGTCTCTGGTCATGCTCAGGCATTTCTCCAGGAGTCAGAGAGAAAAGTGGGAACCTTGGACTGGGATAAGGCCTTCCAGTGCCTCCACTTCCCACTGGCTCTCTCCTTTTTTGCCAACTACCTGCAAGAGGAAAAACAGCAGGAATAAAGTTTCAAACAGGAGGTCCTTGGTTCAGGCAGACTGAAGTGCAGCTCCCAGGGAGCGAGTCCAGGCTGGGCCCAGGGGAGCTCCGGGAATCTGGGATTGCCCGTGGGATTAAAGGGCTGGAAAAGCAGGACCCACCTGCCGGGTTTAGTGCTGGGACACAGCAAGGCCTCGGCTCAGGGGCAGCAGTTAGAGCTGGGACTGCAGGAGAACACCCCAAAGCCAGGTTAAACATCCAGCGTGACACGCAGCACGCTCCAGGAGAAACTCAGGTGGGAGAAGCCTCCGGATGCTCCGTGTTCTTTGCCCTCGGCATCTTTGCCAGGGCCTCCCTCAGAATACTGACCTCACCCTGCAGCTCCTACAAAATAGGAGAACTTATGGAAATCACCCAGCAATCCATGGATTTCCAGGTATTAAGAAACCAAAGCAGCCGCCTCTCAGTGGTGTCCCCAAGGCCCAGCAGTGCCCAGCACCTCTGACTGGAATTTGAGGGGTCCCAGCACAGCCCCAAAGCAGCAGAAAAACCCACCTCCAGACTCACCAGAGAGATGACAGGAGTGCCCTCCCTGCGATGCCTGCTGAGCCAAGTGGAGCTGGCAGGGTGACCCATGGACATTCTGCGTTCACCTTTCAACAGAGTCAATACTGAAACAGAACAAATCTCTCTCGGTGTGGAGATCCCTTCAGGTACACCTGGAGATGCTGCAGTGTCCTTCAGCAGCCAGAGCAGAACAGGGTTTCTACTGTGCTGTAAGTGAGAAATACAACTGAATCAGAAGAAAATAAAAGGAAGCACCTCTCTCCATGCTTTTTATATTAAAAAAATCATGCAGTAGAATTTTTTTAGGTGTTCATTCTTGCTTTACACTGTGTAAAATACAAGCACTCACCTTTCAGCCTGAAATTGCAACAGCTCCTCAGGCTGACTGAGCTCAGCCAGACCACCAGAATCACTGAATTGTGGAAGGGAAAGCTCATCCCATTCCAGCCCCACCCAGGGCACGGACACCTTCCACCAGATCCAGGGGCAGCCACAGCTTCTCTGGGTAACCTGTGCCAGGGCCCCGCCGCCCTCCCAGGGAACAATTCCTTCCTGATATTTAATCTAAACCGGCCTCCCTTCATCCTGATGAAGCCGTTCCCCTTGTCCATCACTGCGTGTCCTTGTGAGAAATCCCTCTCCATGAGGCCATAAGCGGCTGGCACAGACCATCCCCAAATAATGTTCCGGGGGCTCTCAGGGCCACACGAGCACTCCGGGCGTTTTACCGGCTTCTCCTGCCGCCTTCCCCGGGAACCCCCGGCTCGGCTCCAGCGCCGACAGCGAGTGCTCCAGCTCCGGGCACAGCGCCAGCGTGTCCCGCCCGCCCGCCGGGGGATCGGCAGCGGCCCCGACGCCGCCTTCGAATGGCCCGCCGAGGAAGCGGCAGTGACGGCGGACACCGGCCGGGAGCGCCCGGAACTGCCCCCGGCTCGTTCGGTTCGGCTGAGGGGGCGACGTTCGGGGAAACTCGGCTGGGCTCGGCTGTTCGGAGAAACCCGGCGATTTCCGTCAATAGTCGGCTATTCTCGGCTGTTCGGAGAAACTCGGTCATTTCAGTCAGGGGTCGGCTATTCTCGGCTGTTCGGCAACACTCGGCGATTTCCGTAAGCCGTCGGCTCTTTTCGGCTGTTCGGCAACTCTCGGTCATTTTCGTCACACCTCGCCTTTTTTGGTGGCAGAGAGCATTACGTCACTTTCGCCCCTCCCCGCCGCCATCTTTAGAAGGTCAACAGCAGCGAGCCGAGCCGCCATGTTGGTTGTGGCGCCCCTTAAGGCCCCCCATAGGTGTCTAACACAGAAGCCTGACTAAAATGAGTAACCCGAATCCGCCGGCGGCGTGGCTGAACCCACAGCCCGTGTCCCTACACCTGGAGACGTCACAGAAAATTGTCCTCGGGCGGCCCCGTGGTCGGGATTTTTGTGCAGGCAGTCTGATAAACACACATGGGGGGTCCTCATTTTTTCCCGCCCTTTTCGCCGCCATCTTTAGAAGGTCAAGCACCCCGAGTCGCGCCGCCATCTTGGTTGTGGCACCCTCCACAAATGTCCCCCTCGGCTGCTCGCACAAGCACCTGACAACATCGCCCGCCCAAACACTGCCGTGGCGCCGCTCAGCCCCCATCCCGTGTCCACGCACCTGCGTATGCCGCGGAAAAACCGCTCCCGGGCCGCTCCCTGGTCCAGGTCGCGCGCAGGCAGCTGGCTGCCACGTGCCCTGGGTCCCCTCTTTTTTTTTCCCGCCCTTTTGGCCGTGATCTTTCGGTCCTCGGGCGGCAGCACAGCCCGTGAGCTCAGAGAACGGGGCTGCTGCTCACCTCGGGTGCCGGCACGGGGGAGAATTGCAGTACCGCTGTATGTCCACAGGATGGCAGCACTGCCGCACAGCTCTCGGGACGGGCACGGGGGAGAGTTGCAGTACCGATCTTTATCCACAGGATGGCAGCATTGCCTTACAGATCGGCTCGGGGGGAGCTGCAGTACCGATCTTTATCCACAGGATGGCAGCATTGCCTTACAGATCGGCTCGGGGGAGAGCTGCAGTACCGCTCTGTGTCTACATGGTGGCTGCACTGCCGCAGGGAGCGGAGGCAAAAAAGAACGTGGCCAAAATTCCCCTTCCAAACATCCCCGAAAATAAACGCCCCAAAAGACCCCCAACCACAACAACTACGAGAACCCAGCCACCAACCAAGCAAAAACCAAAAAAGCCTTCAGTTTAGGCTGTACTTCAAAATTTCTTCTATTTCTTATTGTGATATATCTAATAACCATTACAATTTATCTATTATATCATGTACATTATATTAACTATATTTTACATATTATAATATATGGAACAAGTAATAATATACTATATCAATAGTGTATATATTGCTATTATCTATCATATTTTATAGTTCTATTTTTGTTACTTATATTTTTCTTATTTTTTTGTATTTGTATTTTTTCAATTCGTATTTACTTCTTGACATTTTTACCGATATTTTAAACTATATGAATCCATTAACCTAACACATCAGAACCACAGTTATTTAGAATTGAATGACCCTGGTTTTCTAAGGGGTAAATATTTAATCTTTTTTAAAATAATAGGGGCATATTTTCTCTTTCTGTGTGCTTTTGGGGAAGGAAGGTTGTTTGGGGGGGGGTGTGTTTTGGAGTTTTTTTTGTTTCCTTAGTTTTGGATGTCTTTGCTAATAAACAAGGAGGTTCAAAGAGTTACAAAATAAAATGTCTATATTATTTTATCTCTGCCTCTGAAATACACCTCGACATGAAGTTACTGCTGGTAATACTGAGCATTGGGAGAATGAGACCTGAAAGGAAAAAACAGGCACCACGGTGTTCACAGGTTTTTTAATTTAGCAGAAAATACAGAGGATTTTGGCTAACTGTGCTGTCAATTCTATCCACACGTCCAGCAAACAGCGAGGTCAATTTTCAACTTCTTCCTTGCTGACAGACAACCTTCCACGTACTCGGGGGAAACAAGAGGGTGGATTTAATCCATCTGCATCTGAAACAAAGTCAGGACAACAGTCAAAGTGCTGCAGGAGAACTTGACAGCTCCAGACACTTTGTGTCCATCTAGGGATACCCTCTACAGCCCAACTACACCCCACACATGACAAATTTCAAGATCCCAGGATTTGTCCCATTCCCCCTACACTCAGACAAGCAACAAGGCAGAGCAGCTCTGAGCCAAACACACCAACAAACGTGACACAGGACAGGACAAAAGGGGGAACACAACAGGGACAGAAATAACTCAGCAAGAAGAATGACCCTGAGGACCGAGAGAACTCGCAATGAGATAACCGAGGTAAGACCCATGGGGAGCTGACCAGGCTCAGAGAAGCCTGCAGGAAGAAGATGCCAATGGGATCACTGATCCCAAGAAATGCAGAGACGGATGCCTGAGAATCCTACAGTCAGAATCCTTCACTCAGCTGTGCACTTTTAGAAGACCTAATCTGCCAGAATGGATGGTGGCAATGCACAGCTGTTGATACAGCTCAGAACAAGACCTGGAAAGGAACCAGTCTGGAAGGTTGTGAAGAGAGATGGATTCTGATGTGTGTCTGAGCACCTGATTCAAAGTTCAATGATATCAGTGCCTGTCCAAGGAACAGGGAGATATTAAGAACGATGCCTGGGGTCTCCAAAAGACCCCTTGAAGGGTTAAGGCAAAAGACACACAAAACAAAACACACAACAGACACAGAGTGCACAACAGACAAGTGACACGACGTGCCCTGGGACTGCTCTGCCCTGCACACCTCAGCACTGTGAGACCTTCCCTTCACGTGCCCTAAAGGGGTCACAGCTTGGACATCCCCACCTCCAAACCTGACCCAAAAATCCCTCCCAGTGACTCCCAACCCACACCCCACTTTCACCCCCTCTGTGGCTTTTAGCCCTTCACTTATCTCTGGGATGTCCAGGGATGAGAATCCACATCAAGGGCCAAGGAAGGCTGTCTCTGCCTCAGGGAAATTCCTGCTGTCTCAGTCAGGTGCCATAAAGAAAACCAAACATCCACGGATGATCTCAGCAGGGCTGTTGGGTGAGAGGATCTCAGTGTGCGACAAGTGACCACCTGAAACACACAAACAATAAGGGATGCTCAGAGTTGCACCAGAAACACCACTGCCCTGACCACACAAATGTATCCATTTTAGAAAACAAAACACAAACAAAAGTCCATTAAAAAAAAGCCAACTCTTATTATTCCTAGTCCATTTTCCAAATATAATAAAAATAACCCCATCTCCATTCTCCTCAAAAAACCTCTGAAATATACACCCAGAACACCCCCTACTGAAATACCTGCCTCTAACCACATAAAAACTAGAAAACCTATATTCCTTGACCTATAGAAATTTATTAACCTAGTACGTCAAAACCACAGACTTTTAAATCCTTAGTCCACACATGTAGACCGTATACACCAATCCCATCACTACATACCAAATCAAAGCCTATTTTCTATTACTAACAGAACAAAAAAAGCCTCTACCTTTAACTGCAATAAAACTTCTAATTAAAAATAAAATAATTTCATTATAACTAAGCAAAAACTTCAAACAAACTTCCTCCAAAATAAATAATTTAAACACCAAAACCCCTCAAAAATTCAAAATAACTACTTCAAAAACGCCTTCAGTACCTTTCAGACTGATTTTGAGAACAAAGCAAGGAAATAAAAAGCACGCAGCCTGTTTTAAGAAAACAGTGTTCACTCCTGTGCATTCCCTGTCCACTGTATTCAGCCCAAGCACAGACAGACTGCAGCACACAGATCTCCTTCGCTCTTAGTTAGTTTTAGGGCAGAGAAGTTCCCTGCACTGATTATTTCCCCTTTTTCTTTGGGTTCATTAAACCCGCTGCAGACTGAAAAACCCAGAGAAGCACCGAGAGCTGCACCTGCAGCCACGGGGCCTGGACCTCAGCATTTTATCAACACCAGAACAGCGGATAAGAGACCAAAGGAGCTGAGCTACAACCCACAGCAAGGACTTGCTGAATTTACCATCTCCTTTCAGAAAAACAAAGTGTTTTATTATTTTTTGTTATTTATTCTTTATGCTTATGACCACTTTGTTTGTTAAATAAATAGTTTTTTCCATTTCTTCCTAAAGAAATTCTTTCACAAACCAATTTAAAAGAGAGACCATTTTGGTTTACTCTCTAAAAAAAACCCTATTCAAAAGTTTCCTCTCAGGTTTACCCTAAACCACAACAACAAACAAATAAATCCACAAGAATAAAAACAGCACAAATATACTTCAATTAACAGTACCAAAACCAATTATTCCTAACTCAATGAACCCATAATACCTCAGAACCACCAAAACAAACAGATCACCTATAAATACACACAAAACCAAAAGATCCCTTTGGCTACAAACAATATCCCCTAAATTATCCAAAACTATAAAACATACACTGTAGTCAAGCATGCTAAATAAACAAATCCCATAAAACAATAATCTAATTATAAATATTAAGAAACCCTAAAAAATGAACTACATCACACTGACTCAAACCCACTAAAACAAACACAACACCATTGCCATGATTAAAGCCACCGCTAAACAAATAAAAACCTCCCTTATACCTCACACCACAGCCAATTACACCACTGTAAACCTTAGAAAACAAACTCTTGAAAAACACAATATCCCCCAAAAACAACTCAGTAACAAAACTCAGTTCAAAAATACTCTGATCATGTGAGCTATGAAACCGAACATGAAATAAATACACCACATATCCGTCATCACACCACCTACAAAGAGAATAAAGCTACACAATAAATCATTAAAAACCACCAAACAGAAAAAAAAACAGCTCTACCCAACCTGAATCCCTCCATACAACACACAAAACCCCAATAACACATTTCAGAAGTCTCTTTAAAAAAGCTACTTAAATTAGTTCTACCTCAAATACAAACAAACTCACACATGAGGTTACCTTCACTCAAAACCCAAATTACTCACAATAAATAATACCAAAAAAGACAGACAAAACACGACACACCACCTAAGAACCTCATATTGAAAAGAAGCCACATAGAAGGGCCACTATTAATTAAAATTTCAGCTGAAAAGAAAATCTCGCCACTTTAAACACGGATAACAACAGAAAAAAGGAGTTTCTTCCATCAATTTGAACTCCTTTTGTCTCCATAACTCCTTTTTCTCCTGGGAGCACCGGGGAGGGATTGGTGAGACGAAGCTGAAAAGGAAAAAAGTCCCCCCAATAAACCCGCACTGGGTTATTTACCTGTTTGGCACAAAGGTTTGTCCCTCGGCGCTTCCCGAGAAAATGCTCCAAATCCAAATGCTCTTGTAGTCTCTCCATGAATCACACCCAGAACCTCAGGATAAACTCCTCACTCCTCACAGCTCGATACTCAACTGAGCTGAGGCTCCCCTTTTAAACAGCCCCCGGCTGGAACCGCCCCATCGTTATCCACCACAGCCCCACCTGTGCCTGCTCTGTCCCCCCTCACTGTTCCCAGCTCACACCTGGGGCTGCTCTCTCCCCTCCCCATCCTGTGGCATCTCTCACCTGCAGCTGCTGCCACTCCGAGGGTGAGCGCAGAGGGGACTTGCTGTTCATTCCCGGGACGGTTCATTGTCTGCACCTGACACGATGGGGCACCGGGCTTCCCTTGCTGTGGATAAGGACCCCTCTTCTCCTGCAGGTGCCCGAGGCTGGAACGGGGATTCCACCCCCGAAAGTCCGTATGCATGAGGTTCATAATTCCCAAGGAAATTCCCCAGAAATCGTTACCCTTCATTTACAAACATTCCTTTGGAATCACTCTTAACTTGTCCTTCTGTGGAAGCATTTTAAACATTGGAGAGTTCAGGAGCCGAGTTGGCTTGTTTATGACTTGGCTGACAAGCCCAGACAAAACCCAAACACCGAGAACCCCGGCCCCGCCCGGCCCCGCCCCCGCCCCGAGCCCGCCCAGCGCCCGCCCTGCCCGAGATGGGGGCGGGACCATCGCCCGCGGCCCCGCCCTTCTCCCTGGGCCGGCCCCGCCCCTCACAGCTCAGCCGAGCCGGGTCCGAGGGGAGAGGAGAGATCCTGGTATCATTTCAAAACGCATTGGGAAAAATAAAGATACCGATTACATGAAGCAGTCCAGTATGTGTTACAATGCTCTGCAATGCTCTGGGTGAAATCATCTGTTCCGCAGAAACTGTTTAAGCATATTAAGGTTTCACAGAGATGATTACAAAAAAAAGATATCTCACCCTTTGCAGCACCTCTTGCAAGACAGCTCGACTGTCAAGAGTTAATGGGTCCTCACGAATAAGAACTTGCTTTTCCAGGGTTCCTAGAATAGAACCCAGATGCCACAGTTTAGATCCTGAAACGAAAAATCCAAATACAGCACTCCTTCAGAACCCTGAGGGACAGCCACGGATTCTGGGGCTACAGGAAACAGTGAAAAATTGCACCAAGAACGGTGCAGTGCTGGCTGGGAGAAGCAGCATTACTTTGTCCGATAAAATGCCATTATGCAGCCAGTTTAGTGCTTTAGAGAATTTTACTGCCATGGGGAAAAAAACAGGGAAAAAAAAAATTGAACCAAAAATAGTGCATTGAAACAAGCAAAATAGTGAAAAGATGCAATAAATATGAAAAACATAGTTACTTCTAATAAAAGCAAAAAATAACAAAAAATGCAAAAAACGCGGTTTTATTTCTGATCCTTTAAACGCTGCTTTAAATCCAGAAACTACAGAAGCGCTTCTCGCTGGCCCCTGCTAGCTACAGCCGGTCCTCCTGCGACGCACCAGGCCTCCGGCCGCCCTGGGTACGGCTGGCGCCACTGCCCCAGGACACCGGCGGCCCCCAGACACTGGCGCAGGCGGACGCGGGAGTCGCGTCCGTGCTCACCCTCGCTCCCCGGGCCGGCAGCTGCGGACATCCCGTCCCGGCGCAGCGGCGCTCCTCCCAGCCGACCGACCGCGCAGCTCCAAACGCCGCTCCCCGTCCCCTCAGGGCGCTACTTATGCCCCAGGGCCGGCCAGCTCAGCCAATCACAAGCGGAGGCAGCGCCGGCCCCGCCAATCCCTGTTGAGGAAGCGCCGGCCAGGTCAGCTCAGCCAATCACAAGCGGATGCAGCGCCGGCCCTGACAATCCCTGTTGAGGAAGCGCCGGCCAGGTCAGCCCAACCAATCACAAGCGGAGGCAGCGCCGGCCCCGCCAATCCCAGCTCGGCTCCGCGAGCCCCCGCCCCGCTGTCCCCTCACGGCCCCGCTCCCGCCAGGGCAGTCGCGATAGGGACCGGGAGCGCTCCGGGCGGCACGAGCCACTCCTGCTCCGCCCGCAGCCGGCGCTGCGCCGGCGTCCTGCCGGGGCTCCGGGCACGAGAGGACGGCGACGGCGATTTCCTGGTGCCGGCAGGGCCGGGCCGGGCCGCGGGGAACCCCCGTGCCGGCCCCGGGACCCCCCAAATCCTGCCGCTCCCCGTGGTGCCGGGGAATCTGTTTCCAGCATAGGCAGAAAAATCTTTACGAGAAACCTCAAAACTCGGGGACACGGGGTCTGACGGGAGAGCGGAGATTTTGGTATAATTTCAAAACGCATTGCGAAAAATAAATCTATGGAACAGCTCATTTCCTCTCTATGGAAACCTCAGAAGTAAAAGCTGCTCGGCTAATTCCATAAAGCATTCCAAAATCAGGGTCCTGGGGAGCGACGTTCGGGGCAACTCGGCTGGCTTCGGCTCTTCGGGGAAACTCGGCGCTTTCCCTCAGCCGTCGGCTCTTCTCGGCTGTTCGGCAACACTCGGTCGTTCTCGTCACCCCCCCGGCTCTTTTCGGTTGCGAGAAGCATTACGTCACTTTCGCCCCTCCCTGCCGCCATCTTAGTTGTGGCTGAAGCCAATTCTGGTCGAGACGCCATCTTGGTTGTGGCACCCCCTTAAGGCCCCCGTCGGTGTTTAACATAGACGCCTGACTAAATCCACTAACCTTAACCCGGCTGCTGCGCGGCTGAATCCACAGCCCGTGTCCCTACATCTGGAGAAAGCACAGAAAATTTCCCCCGGGCGGCGCCGCGGTCGGGGCTTTGTGCAGGCAGTCAACTAGACACACATAGGGTCCTCTCATTTTCCCGCCCTTTTCGCCGCCATCTTGAGAAGGTCAAGCGCCCCGAGCCGCGCCGCCATCTTGGTTGTGGCACCCCCCCAAATGTCCCCCTCGGCTGCTCGCACAGGCCCCTGACCACATCGCCTGCCCGAACACTGCCGTGGCGCCGCTCAGCCCCCATCCCGTGTCCGCGCACCTGCGTACGCCGCGGAAAAATCGCTCCCGGGCGTCTCTGTGGTCCAGGTCGCGCGCAGGGAGCCGGCTGCCACGCGCCCGGGGTCCTCGCATTTTTTCCCACCTTTTTGGCCGTGAACGTTCGGCGCTCGGGCGGCAGCACTGCCCGTGAGCTCACAGCTCGGGGCTGCTGCGGGCCCGCGGGGACGGGCACGGCGGAGCGTTGCAGTATCGCTTTTTATCCACAGGATGGCAGCATTGCCTTACAGATCACAGCCCGGGGCTGCTACACGCCTCGGGTGGGGAGAGCTGCAGTACCGCTCTGTGTCCACACGGTGGCAGCGCCGCCGTAGGGAGCGGAGACAGAAAAGAACGTGGCCAAAATTCCCCTTCCAAACATCCCCGAAAATAAAGGCCCCAAAAGACCCCCAACCACAACAACTACGAGAACCTCGCCATCAACCAAGCCAAAACCAAAAAAGCCTTCATTTTAGGCTACACTTCAATATTTCTTCTATTTCTTATTTTGATATTTCTATTAATCATTACAATTTATCTATGATATGTACATTATAGTAGGTATATTTTACATATTATAATATAGGGAACATGTAAAAATATAGAGTGGATTTATTGATATTACTTTTCATATTTTATAGTTCTCCTTTTCTTGCTTATATATATATATATTTATTTTTTTGTGTGTGTTTTCTTCTTGATATTTTAAACATATGTATTCATTAACCTAACAGATCAGAACCACAGTTAATTAGAATTGAATGACCCTGGTTTTCTAAGGGGTAAATATTTAATCATTATTAAAATATTATGGGCACATTTTCTCTTTCTGCGTGCTTTGGGGGAGAGGGGGGTTGTTTGTGGGGGGGGGGTTGTTTTTTTGGGTTTTTTTTTTTTTTTTTTCTGAATTTTGGATTTCTTGGCTAATAAACAAGGGGGTTCGGAGAGTTACAAAATAAAATGTCCGCACAGTTTTATCGCTGCCTCTGAAATACACCTCGGCATTGACTCACTGCTGGCAATACTGTGCACGGGGAGAAGGAGACCTGTTTAGGGTTTGAAAGGAAAAGAAAGGCACCACGGTGTTCACAGCCTTCTCCGTTCAGGTTTTTTAATTCAGCAGAAAATACAGAGGAGTTTTGCTAACTGCGCTCTTGATTATATCCAGACGTCCAGCGGAGAGGGAGGTCATTTCTCAACTCCTTCCTTGCCCACAGCCAACTTTCCACGTGCTCAGGGGAAAAAAAGAGTAGGATAAAAAAAAAAAACGGAATAAAGAAAACATGAAAAAAAAATTAATATAAAACAAATAAAATAAAAGTTGAAAAAAAAACCCTCAAAAGAGTAAAAAAGAAATAAAATTTAAAATAAATTAAAAATATAATAAATTGTTTAAAATAAAAAATATCACGAAAGTAAAATCTAAAATATCCATAAATTGAAAAATGAAAAAATTAAGAGTAATTAGGATTTTAAATAGTAATAAAGAAAAATAAAAACTAAAAAGTAAATAACAGAACAAAAATATAAAAATAAAAGAAATAAACCCAAATCATTTTAAAAATACAAAACAAAAAAAACCCCCATGAAAACATTAACCACAATACAATATTTAACATAAAAAATACAAAAATCAAAAAGTAAAAAGGAAAATAATAATTAAAATAAAATATGAAACTAAATAAACACAGCTTTCCCCTTTATGCCACTGACTACCACAGCTCTGGGAGCATCCTGGATTATGCAGGGATAGGGAAAACAAACCCAGTGCCTCCCAGAAAATAAGGTTTTCTAGACAAATCCCAGTTTTGCTTGGAAACGAATTCTGTTTTATCGGGAAGTTCACTTTGGATGAACATCCACATGTGCCAAGGCAGGAAAGAACCACCCCCTTGTGTCCAAGGGACAGCAACTAGGCCGGGATTTAAGTTTTAATGGAACTTATATAATAAAAAACGCACCAAATTGAACTTCACAAAGAGACGAATCACGGCAATTAAACACTTAACGAGTTTTCCTGGGAATTCCCAGAATTCTGCGGATATGGCGCTGAACAATTCCGGATTTACCAACATTAATTGGGTAAATTTCCTTGGAAATGTCCCCTAAGAAGTAGCAAAATTCCAACTTGGATGGAAAATAGGAAAAAATAAATGCTGACTTACTAAAATCAGAGAGAGGCTAAACATCAAATAAAAGGAAGGAATAATATCTAACTCCCAGCTTGCCTGCAAAACAAGCCCGGAAATTTCTAACGCTGAAAACTTTTGGAACGGTCAGGAAGTCGGTGGAAGCCCATGGAATGAGGATTTCAAATCTGCTTCCTCTGCTCTGATTTTCAAGGGAAGAGGGAGTTAAACATGCCTGTTTACTCCTATTCGAAAAAGGATCTCTCATTTATGGGAGTAACAATCCAAAGGAACTCCAATCTTACTTGGATTTGACAGCTGAAACTCTCAGCAGAGTTGCGAAGTTTCAGCGGAACAAAAGAGCCACAATTCCTGGAAAAACAAAATGCAACTCAGCAAAAGACAGCAATTCCATTGACAAATGCATGGAGGAGGAGGAGGAGGAGGATGACACCAGGAACACAAACCAGCTGAAAGCAACGATTTATTGGAAAGGGCTGGAAATCAAATGGACAGTCTCTGGTCATGCTCAGGCATTTCTCCAGGAGTCAGAGAGAAAAGTGGGAACCCTGCACTGGGATAAGGCCTTCCTGTGGCTTCACTTCCTACTGGCTCTCTCCTTTTTTGCCAACTACCTGCAAGAGGAAAAACAGCAGGAATAAAGTTTCAAACAGGAGGTCCTTGGTTCAGGCAGACTGAAGTGCAGCTCCCAGGGAGCGAGTCCAGGCTGGGCCCAGGGGAGCTCCGGGAATCTGGGATTGCCCGTGGAATTAAAGGGCTGGAAAAGCAGGACCCACCTGCTGGGTTTAGTGCTGGGACACAGCAAGGCCTCGGCTCAGGGGCAGCAGTTAGAGCCGGGACCACAGGAGAACGCCCCAAAGCCGGGTTAAACATCCTGCGTGACATGCAGCACGCTCCAGGAGAAACTCGGGTGGGAGAAGCCCCCGGATGCTCCACGTTCCTTGCCTTTAGCTGCTTTGCCTCCTTCAGAATGCTGACCTCGCCGTGCAGCTCCTACAAAATAGGAGAACCTATGGGAATCATCCACTGGTGGATCTCTAGTTATTAAGAAACAAAATGTGTCCAAGCTCTACTGCAAAGCAGCAGCTCCGAGGAGACACAGGGATTTATTCCAGAGGGGACACAAGTACTTCACAGCTTTTAATACATAAATGAATAGGAGCAGAAATTTTGCGTTTATTTTAGGTCTGATGATGTCCACAGTTGCACAAGCATGGAGGGGCCGTAATCACATTCCTATGTTATTTAGGATATTTTGAATGGCAATATATAACAAACCAATATGTCTCATAATCTGCTATTCAAAGGAAACTAATCATAAGCCGATAACGTGCAGTTTGGGGTCTATCTGTAATTTACCACACTTTTGGTTAAATTACAGCTCCTGACTGTAAAACCCCTGAGAAATCACAATTTTAATCAATTACACCTCAAAATAAAAGAATTGTGATACATAATGGCATTAAAAATTATATTCTTGCATATATAACGCAGACCTTTATCAAATACCAAAAGGTATAGAAAATCTATTTGGTAATTGCTTTGATGTCTCCTGTGAATACAGCAAATTACAAGACCCTCCTGTCGCTACAATAAGATTTGAATGTATCCACTTTCTGGAGTGTATATTGGACAAGAACAAATATTTGCAAAGGTCCGGTTTCACTTCGAACTTCTTCCAAGCAGTTGTCTCCTGTCTGATGCAGATATTTTAGTATTTTGTTGATGGATTATGATATGGATTAAGACAACAGCACACTTCTTGGTCTTTTCAGCTACGTACTGAAAAATTACCTACACAAGAAATGAAAAGCCTTACCCGAATGAATTTACCTCTCGGACAGAAGTTACAGCGATCATCTGCCTGCCTTTGACGACAGTAGCTTCTCTCTGAGAACTTCTGCCCAGTGTTGAAATGTTTCTGGTAGATCTTCAAGCATTCCCCATCTGAGGCTTTTCTCCTCCACAGAAATCCTACAGAAAGGAAAGCTAAACCAGAAAAGTTGTTTGTAAGAGATTCAAACAAGTCACACCTAGATATATAACAGCAGGAGAAGGAAGCAAAAGTTTTGGGTGGGTGGTCTGACAAATATTGAAAAGAAACAAATTGTTTTTCTAACACAGTAGGCCCATGAAAGCAGAACTGGCTGAAGGACCCAGGGGTTTCTTACCAAGGCACAGCAAGGTGGTACTACCTGCCTAGAGAAAATTCATAATAATCCCCTAAAAATTACAGAAAAACAACATTTTCTTTAAAATAAAAATACAACCACACCATTAAATTATCACATTGGCAATATTCACAGGTTTTCAAGTATTACACTCGAGTTGACTTAATACATTTTTCGGAGCATGCACAAATAAATATTCAGAATTCCCAAGTACCTTTCCCTGCCTTGGCAGATTCTCCTCAGAAGCAGCCAGGACTTGGAGATACTGTAATTGCTAAGACACTTAAAAAAAAAAAAAAATTTGAATTCCAGCCTTTGAGATCACTTTATCTGGCAGGAGGGCAGTAGGATTCCTATTTGCTCAAACAGGATTCAGCCCTTCCTGCTGAGATGCCCCCAGAAAGCTGGCTCAGAATCACCAGTGAAGGTCAGAGCTGTTGGTGAAGCTGTTTTCCACTGTGTTATCTGATTGCTTCAACATCATTTCCCCGTATTCACCAATTTCCCTCTTGTGCATGAAATCAATGCATCAATTTACTTCCTGACTCCCAAAGCTCATTCTGCTTTTCATTTAAAGAAAAAGAGAGTGAAAATCAATCCAAAATGGTTCCGCAGCTGCTGAATTATTCTCTGCCTCGTGTCTTTACCGATGCTGAGGGGCACCATCATGCAGCTGCTTCTAGGAACTGGACTTCACCTCACCGAGTGGGTGGCGAGGGAGGCTCCGTCCGTCCCTGGATACGAACGCTGCGGGAAAAGGAAAGACCTCAGCGGCCCGGCCCCGGCCGAGCCCGGCAGCCCCCCCGGCCCTTCCTGCCCCGCTCCCCCTCAGAGGAGAGGGGCTGCGCGCCCCGGCCCACGGTCCCCTCCCTACCTGCAGCCGGGCTCGGCGGGCTCGGGCCGGGCTCGCCTCGGTTCGGCTCCACCCGGCGCGGTTCGGCCGCGCTCGGCCAAGCGGCGCTCGGCTCCGCTCGCTCCGCAGCCCCGGCCGCAGGCGAGGGCTCAGTGTGTGCGGCGGGAGCGGCGGGCGCGGAGCGGAGCGGGGCCGGCGGGCGCCGGAGCCGTCCGGAGGCCTCTCGGGCGGGCGCGACCCCGGGAGGGCGGCGGCATCTCGCCTCCGGCGGGCCGCACGACGGGCCGGTGTCCGCGGCGCCGCCCGGCCGGGCTCCAGCGGGCCCGGGCTCTCCGCCTCAGCCGGGGGCACCAGGGACGGGCGGCGGCCGGCCGTGAGGAGCGAGGCGCTTTTGTCCCTCCCACACATCTCCAGCCTTCAGCTTGGGAGCTCTGGGCCCCTCCCTCATACACCGATTCTCCAATTGGTGGAGAGCCGCCGCAGTGACTGCTGCGCTGGCCTGAAGCTTGAGATCCCGCAGTCGCTGCTGCTGCTGCTGCTGCTTCAGCCTTGCCGCGTGCACCGTGCAGCCCCATCTCCTCCTCCTCCTCCTCTTTCTCCCGATCCTCCTCCCTGGGATGTGGGCAGACCCAGAGGGTAAGTGGGAGCCCTGGCTCACCTCAACCGTTCTCATCCCCCGCCCTGTCACAGGACCCCACAAGTTCACTCAGGGGAGGCACGGCCAGGCCACTGGGCCGTATGGGGGAGCAGATAATTCCCAGCATCAGAGGGTGACCTCCCACCATGCACCAGCCAAGCATGCTTTGTCCCTGCCCACCCTCTCTCTTCCTGCCTCCAGCTCAGGACTTCTGTCCCACCAGCTCCAACACAGAGCCTTGGGCACACGGGTAGAAGAAACAAGAGTGGTGCCAAAAGAGGCCTTGAGGCTTGAGTTTGCCTGCAAGATGTCCTCCCCCTGCAGGGAGCTTATGGGTGCCAGGCAAATCTGAGATCCACAGGGTGCTGAGGGCCCCTTAGAGCAGCCCCTAATTTATTAGGGAGCTGCATCTGCTAAACGGTGTTTCAGGCACTGCTGTCACACAGAGATTTTTACCACAAGCCCGTGAGACTTTATGCTTCCAGGGCAGGCAGCATCAGCCACAGAAAGGCAGGATTGATCTCTGGGCTGGGCTGGTGTTCTGGCCCTATCAGGGAGCCCCAAGCCTGGACAAAAATGCTCTTTCCTATCAAGCATCCTCTATCCTGCGTACCATGTCCAGGTCTTTGGCAGACACAGGTCCTGGCACAGGTGCTTCTCCTGGGGGGAACCATCACCCCAAATAAGCAGCAAGGGTGCTGTTCTCGCAGTCAGACAGCAGCTCTAGCTGGGAGGGAGGGGATAAAATGGCTAAAATCTGCAGCAGACAACCATTGTTGAAAGTAAAACAGAGAATCAAAAAGAGCGTGAAGTCAAACAAGAAAGCAACTCTGAGGAGGGTGAAGAGCATAGAATCATAGAAGCACAGAATGATTTTGGGGTGAAAAGGACCTTTAAAGGCCATTCAGTCCAAGCCCTCTGCCATGGGCAGGGACACCTTCCCTGCTGAGAGCTCCAAAAAACCTGGCCTTGAACGTTTCCAGGGATGGGGCTCCACCATACGTTTGGGTAACATATGGCAGTGTTTATCTATCCCTCACACAGAAAATTAATTTCTTACTATCTGATCTGAATCCCATGTTCCCCTGCCAGCACCTCCATTTGCCATTTCCCCTTTAGCACCTCCAGTCATCTCCTTCCTGCACCCTTTCCTGTCTCCATCCTCCCTCCTAGCAGAGTTGCAGGTTATCCAGTAGCTCCTGAGTGGCCTCTTTGCCAACATCGGGTCTGCTGAGGTGTCATGCGTGGCACTCGTAGGGGACATATGCATCTTAGCAGTGCATCCTGCCCACTGGAGCATCTGCTTCCACTGGCCCCGGGCCAGCCAGGCTGCAGCTGAAGGTGATGGGGAAAAGATCACGTCCCAGTACAAAATCAGTTTGTGCAATATCATCCAATTTGTGCACGCCACAGTTCAGCAGACAGAAGAGCAGTGTGAGTAGAGGAAGGAGCCCTGCCAGAGCCCTCCTCCTCAGCAGGATGGCATCTGATGTCTCATCGGGTGCAAGAGCTCCTGAAACCCTGCAGCTGCTGGGGCATATGACTAGCAGGGTTGGGCAGGGCAGCAGACCAAAAATGCCCCTCAGAGCTCCTGCCATGTGGCACAAGGAACCCCTCTGCGTGTCAGAAAGCTGCCACCAAATTTCCTGGAACTGCAGGATTGACACAGCCAGAATCACGAAAGAGAAAACTGGGGGCAAATCTTTTGGAGGACAGAATTCTTTTTAAAGAAGCACCGCACACCAGTATCTACTCTATTCTTAAGAGGCTTCTGTAGGCTTGCAGGGTGTCTGGGGTCTCCTGAAGCATGGTGTGACCCCCTGCTGGCCATTGCACCCTGCTTTCCACTCCATCCCTGTATGTGCCATCAGCCAAACCCCAGTTCATGCCATCCATGTCCCACACACTCAGGGGACCTCTCCACTGGCTTTTCCCTTGACAGAGCCATTGCTGGTGCAGTTCTGTGCAGGTTCTGTGCTGCAGCCCAATACGACAAGGCAGGGCTTGCTGAATGTCAGTTGGGGTGGCAGAGACCTCGCTGATTTTGAGGTAGATAGACAGCACTGGGGGTCATGGCAGCCATCACAGGTGGCAGAGCTGATCAGCAAGAGCCTCAAGAAGCAGAGGTCAGAGTGCTCATGGAGCACTTTGTCTCCATGTGGATATGCAGAGCAACTTCCTCAGGCTGAAGAGGTATGGGATGGCAATTTTGGAGAGACAAGGTGAGCCCACCGTGACCCTGCAAGAGCTACCCCCACGCTGGGGCCCAGCCCTGCCCCACAGAACTTGCCCCACGCTATTGCTCTCATTCCCCAGAGCTGCCTGTGGCCACGGTCGTTGCGCACAGCCCCAGGCTAGAGCGGCTGCTGCCTGTTTGCCACGCCAGCGGCTTCCACCCCAATCCCATCAGCGTGGCCTGGCTGCGGGACGGCCAGGAGGTGCCTCCGGGCCCGGCGTTTAACAGCAGCCCCATCCTGCCCAAGGCTGACCTCACCCACCAGCTCTGCAGTGTCCTGGCCGTGGCCCCCCGTGCTGGGCACAGCTGTGTCAGCCGTGTGAGCCACCAGAGCCTGGGCGCCCACAGCCTTCTCATCCCGTGGGGTAGGTTCCATTCAGACATGGGGTGCAGGCTGCAGATGACAGCCACTGGCCCTGTGAGGGGCAGCACCTGATGGGCGCTGTCACCCTCACACAGTCGCCCTCTTCCCTCCCTGTCCCAGCAAAGCACAGCACATCCCCTACCATCAGCATCACCATTGCGGTGCTGCTTCTTGTGGCCACAGCCTCTGCTTGGGTATTTTGGTGGCGGAAGCACAGGTGAGCTCTCCCTCCCATCACCTGCGGTAAGATTTATGGGCATGTAGGTCAGTGCAGGGGTTGCAGCAGCAGCAGCAGCTCTGTAGGGGTTAAGCCCCTGAGTGCCATCAGAGCTCACACATAGCCTTTGCAGGAAGGGTAATGAGGGTGCATGAGAGAGCCAAGAATTTATCATGTGAGGCCTGTTTGCCCACAGAGCAACAACTCTTCTACTCTCTCGTGGAGTCCCTGGAACCCCCATCCCCTCTCTAGATCACTGACCCCTGCCCTGCTCTTTGGACCACTCCCGTGCCCTTAGACCATTGGTTCCTGATCCCTATTTAGGCCCGTGCACAGCACATGGCCAGGTCTTTCTGTCCCTGAACCCTCTGGTGTGCTGGAACAAACCTTGCTGGAATTTATCATAACAACAGTCCCTTCTTGCCTCTCTTTGCTGAGCCTAGCCACGGCATGTGTGATGTGAGTCTGACTGCTTAGCCCGAATCCTCCGCGAGTGGCTTTTCCACAGGAGATGTTTATGGGGCTCTAGGTAGCAGCTCCACCATGCAAAAAGCACACTGCTAGAGATCTTTGTCTCGGCTCCAGCTCTGCAACAATTCAGCTGATTTGAATATCATCACTAAGTCCACTCCAGAGTCAATATCCCAGCCGCACCGTCCTTTTCAGCTGCAGCCCTAGAGTCCCCATCCCTGCCCCACAGTCACTATGCCAGCCCTTTCATCATTTCACCATGCACCTCTCAGTTCCTTTCTCAGCTCTGCGGTTTCTTTCCATTACCACTCACAATTGCAGCCCCACAGTGATTTCAGCAGCAGCCCTACAGTGGCTATCACAGGCCCAGACAATATCTGTGCAAGCCTGGGATTTCTGGTGCAATCTTCCATTCCCCTTTTCAGGTCTAGTGATCCTGTTCCATTTTCAGTCACAATAGGCAGTGCAAACATCAATATCACAGGCCTACAGAGATTTCAGCACACAAATCCTACAGTCTTTACACCCGTCCTATAGTTCCTATGCCATTAACAATGTCTATCCCACCCTCTGGTGATTTCAAGTGGAGTTCTAGAAAGCCCTTCCCAGCCCCAGTGGTTATAGCTCTTAACCCACAAGCTTTATTTCACGGCCAGCTGGGTTCTTCTTCATCCAGCCCTACGTGTGTGTTTCTCCACCTCCGCAGCCTGAATCTTGTCCTGCTTTAAATAGGCAGGATCTTCATCTTGGCACCAGCCCGGTAACAATTCAGCTCTGAGCCCTACAGTGTCTATGCTCACCCTGCAGTCAATATCCCAGCCCCACTGTGATTTCAGCCCCAGCCCTTTAGTGCCACACCCAGAGCCAGGCAATATCCCAGCAGCGCCAGCTTCTAAGGAGCCATCTTAGAGCAATCCCTTTTCATCTGTACACCCCTCTCCTCCCAATTTCAGCCTCAAGACCCAGCCCCAACATCAATATCACAGGCCTACAATGATTTCAGCACAGCAATGATACAGGCTCTATGTCAGCCCTGGAGTTTCTATGGCCTTGGCAGTCTCTATGCCACCGCTGCAGCGATTTCAGCTGGAGCCCTGCAGAGTCCCCTTCCCAGCCCCAGTGATTTCAGCTCTCGACCCGCAAGCTTTATTTCAAGTCCAGCACAGTTCTTCCAGCTCTGCGTGCGTTTTTCTGCCTGTCTCTGCCAGGTGTAGCTGCTGCAGGTTGAGACAACAGGGTCCTTTTTTTGTCTCTAGTTGTGCGGTTTCAGCTTCAGCTCTAGAAACGGTATTCCACCTCCATTCCATTAATCTTTATTCCATTACCAACCCCTGGGCACATGTCCCATTTCACAGTCGCTTCCCAGGTCTACATTCACTATCCCCTTTGAACAGTGACTGCAATTGCAGCACTGCAGTGCCCAGTGATTTCAGCTTCAGTCCCACAAGCTTTATTTCACTGCCAGCTCTTCTATTCCACTTCTGTCTCCACATCTTCCCAGCAGTGGCACAAAATGCTGCTTCTGGTTCTCAGAGTATGATTTTTTTATTTTTGCTCTAGCTCTGTGTTGTTTCAGCTCAGCTCCTGTTCCCATATTCAAGCCTCAACCTGCTAATCCTTACTGCAGCAACAGCTCTCCAGTCCCTACCCCAGCCCTTACAGCGATTTCAGCTCCAGCCCGCAGGTCCCGTCCCGGCTCCATATTCCCCAGAGCAGCCCCCCAGGGGTTTTACCCCAAAGCCTACCATCTTTGTGTCTCCTCCAGCTCTGCTGTCTCAGCTCCAGCTCCTCAGCTTCCCACTGCCTGCAGCTAAAACTGCTACTGCTTCTCACTGCAGCCCGGGGCTGTTGAGAAGGCCACAAGTCAGTCATTGTCATCACTTCAATGTCTTTAGGAGTTGTATCACCCACCCTCCTGGGTTCTCAACCTTGGGGACACTTGAAGCCCGAAGGCCAACATGTATCTCCCCCCTTCCCCTGGGTCTCAGCCCAGCACTTGTCCAAAAGCCCCCTCAGCTCCCCCAGGCAGCACCAGGGGCTGGAAAGAGCCACTGGGCCCCTGCTCCCTCATCCCAAAAGGTGTCCACGGGTTGATTCTCAGGCCCTGGAGCCCTCCGAGCCCCCACAGCCTCAGCCTCTGCTGGGTACCACGGGGCAAGGGCTGGTAACCTGCCAGGCATCTCCTGCAGGCCCTGAGCTGCAGCGCCATCCCCTTCTCCCGTGGGGAGAACCCTCCAGCCCCAGCATTTCCACCGTTCCACACTGTTTTGGGCGTGCCTCTAGTGCCAAGGGCTTTATTCCACATCCTGGGGCTTTCTGTCTCTACTGGGCTCACAACTGCTGTTTCAGCCCTAGCCCTACAACCTTTACTGAATTAACGTCAGATATTTAGAAAAAAAAAAAAAAACAAACAAAAAAAAAAAACAAACAAAAAAAAAACACACCAAAAAGAAAAACAAAGAAAGAAACAAAAACCCAAACAAACAAACAAAGAAAAAAAACCCAACAAAAAAAAAAAAAAAAAAACAAAACAAAAAAAAAACCACGAGCCAAAATTTAATGCATTGAAACAAGCAAAATAATGAAAAGATGCAATAAATATGAAAAACATAGTTACTTCTAATAAAAGCAAAATAAAATAAGAAAAACTGCAAAAACTGCTGCTTTATTTCTGATCCTGTAAACACTGCTTTAAATCCAGAAACTACAGAAGCGCTTCTCGCCGGCCCCTGGTAGCCACAGCCGGTCGTCCTGCGCCGCACCAGGCCCCGCACCAGGCCTCCGGCCGCCCTGGGTACGGCTGGCGCCACTGCCCCAGGACACCGGCGGCCCCCAGACACTGGCGCAGGCGGACGCGGGAGTCGCGTCCGTGCTCACCCTCGCTCCCCGGGCCGGCAGCTGCGGACATCCCGTCCCGGCGCAGCGGCGCTCCTCCCAGCCGACCGACCGCGCAGCTCCAAACGCCGCTCCCCGTCCCGCCGCCGGACTGACCCCGCCCCCCCCCGCCCCCTCAGGGCGCTATTTATGCCCCAGGGCCGGCCAGCTCAGCCAATCACAAGCGGATGCAGCGCCGGCCCCGCCAATCCCTGTTGAGGAAGCGCCGGCCAGGTGAGCCCAACCAATCACAAGCGGAGGCAGCGCCGGCCCCGCCAATCCCAGCTCGGCTCCGCGAGCCCCGCCCCGCTGTCCCCTCACGGCCCTGCTCCCGCCAGGGCCGGCGGATCGGGGCCGGGGGGTTCGGGGCCCGGGCTGAAGGCGCGGCGGCGTTGCGGTCGCGATCGGGACCGGGAGCGCTCCGGGCGGCAGGAGCCGCTCCTGCTCCGCCCGCAGCCGGCGCTGCGCCGGCGTCCTGCCGGGGCTCCGGGCACGAGAGGACGGCGGCGGCGATTTCCTGGTGCCGGCAGGGCCAGGCCGGGCCGCGGGGAACCCCCGTGCCGGCCCCGGGACCCCCCAAATCCCGCCGCTCCCCGCCATCAGCATCAGCATTGTGGTGCTGCTTCTTGTGGCCACAGCCTCTGCTTGGGTATTTTGGTGGCGGAAGCACAGGTGAGCTCTCCCTCCCATCAGCTGCGGTAAGATTTATGGGCACGTAGGTCGGTGCAGGGGTTGCAGCAGCAGCAGCAGCAGCAGCTCTGTAGGGGTGAACTCTCTGAGTGCCATCACAGCTCACACATAGCCTTTGCAGGAAGGGGAATGAGGCTGCATGGGAGAGCCAAGAGTTCATCATTTGAGGCCTGGTTGCCCACAGAGCAGTAAGTCTTTGCTCTCTTGTGGAGTCCCTGGAACCCCTTGGGGCAATTGCCAGGCTCCTGCCTTGGAAGGACGCAGCATAGAGTCTTGCCTGCCTAGGCTGAAAGAATGGCGCTTCCTGGGTGCTTTGCCCCAGTTTCTTGTGTGCCCATTCCCCCGGTCCTGGTAGTTTCTCTTTTCCCTGCTTCCCTATTGGTGGTGGTATCCCAGTGTCCGCTCCTGTCCCCTCTCTAGATCACTGAGCCCTGCCCTGCTCTTAGTAGCACCCCCGTGCCCTTAGACCATTGGTTCCTGATCCCTATTTAGGCCTGTGCACAGCACATGGCCAGGTCTTTTTATCGCTGATCCCTTTAGGGTGCTGGAAAAAACCTTGCTGGAATTCATCGTACAAAAAGGCCCTTCTTGCCTCTCTTTGCTGAGCCTAGCCACGGCGTGTGTGATGTGAGTCTGACTGCTTAGCCCGAATCCTCCGCCAGTGGCTTTTCCACAGGAGATGCTTATGGGGCTCTAGGTAGCAGCTCCACCATGCAAAAAGCACACTGCTAGAGATCTTTGTCTTGACTCCAGCTCTGCAAAAATTCAGCTCCCCCCCTACGATCACTGAGTCCAGCCCAGAGTCAATATCCCAGCCACACAGTCCTTTTCAGCTGCAGCCCTAGAGTCCCCATCCCTGCTCCATAGTGACTATTCCAGCCCTTCCATCATTTCAGCAGGCATCTCTCAGTCCCTTTCTCAGCTCTGCAGATTCCATTTTCACTCACAATCCCACCCTGCAGTCAATAGCCCAGCCCCAACAGTGATTTCAGCCCTGGCCATACAGCATTTCCACCCCAAGACGCAGGCAATATCCCAGCAGCGCCGGCACTTCAGCCCTCTTCCAGCCCCTCCCACTTTCAGCTGTCCACACGCCCTCTCCCATGTTCAGCCTCGAGACCCAGCCCCAACACCAGTGTCACAGGACTATTTATTTCAGCACACCCATCCTACAGGCTCTATGTCAGCCCTAGAGTTTCTATGGCCTTGGCAGTCTCTATGGCACCGCTGCAGGGCTTTGAGCCAGAGCCCTGCAGAGTCCCCTTGCCCAGCCCCAGTGATTTCAGCTGTTGACCCACAAGCTTTATTTGACAGCCAGCTGGTTTCTTCTAGCAGCATGCACGGGTTTCTCCGACTCTGGCAGCAGCAATATCTCCACCGTCACGGGGCAGGACGGTTGTCTTGGCCCCAGCTCTGCCACGGTTTAGCTCCGACCCGAGAGTGTCTGTGCCCACCGTGCAGTCAATAGCCCAGCCCCAACAGTGATTTCAGCCCTGGCCATACAGCATTTCCACCCCAAGACGCAGGCAATATCCCAGCAGCGCCGGCACTTCAGCCCTCTTCCAGCCCCTCCCACTTTCAGCTGTCCACACGCCCTCTCCCGTGTTCAGCCTCGAGACCCAGGCCCAACACCAGTATCACAGGCCTATATATTCCAGCACACCCATCCTGCAGGCTCTATGTCAGCCCTAGAGTTTCTATGGCCTTGGCAGTCTCTATGGCACCGCTGCAGGGCTTTGAGCCGGAGCCCTGCAGAGTCCCCTTGCCCAGCCCCAGTGATTTCAGCTGTTGACCCACAAGCTTTATTTGACAGCCAGCTGGTTTCTTCTAGCAGCATGCACGGGTTTCTCCGACTCCGGCAGCAGCAATATCTCCACCGTCACGGGGCAGGACGGTTGTCTTGGCCCCAGCTCTGCCACGGTTTAGCTCCGACCCGAGAGTGTCTGTGCCCACCGTGCAGTCAATAGCCCAGCCCCAACAGTGATTTCAGCCTTGGCCATACAGCACGTCCCCCCCAAGGACGCAGGCAATATCCCAGCAGCGTCGGCATTTCAGCCCTCTTCCAGCCCCTCCCACTTTCAGCTGTCCACACGCCCTCTCCCATGTTCAGCCTCGAGACCCAGCCCCAACAGCAGTATCACAGGACTATTTATTTCAGCACACCCATCCTACAGGCTCTATGTCAGCCCTAGAGTTTCTATGGCCTTGGCAGTCTCTATGGCACCGCTGCAGGGCTTTGAGCCGGAGCCCTGCAGAGTCCCCTTGCCCAGCCCCAGTGATTTCAGCTCTTGACGCACAAGCTTTATTTCACTGCCAGCTCTTCTGTTTCAGTTCTGTCTTCACATCTTCCCATCAGTGACACATCGTGCCGCTTTTGGTCTCAGAGTATGATTTTTGGATTTTTTGTAGCTCTGTGTTGTTTTAGCTCCCCTCTTGTACCCATAGTCCAGCCCCAACCTGCCAATCCTTACTGCAGCAACAGCTCTCCAGTCCCTACCCCAGCCCTTACAGCGATTTCAGCTCCAGCCCGCAGTTCCCGTCCCGGCTCCATATTTCCTAGACCAGCCCCCCAGGGGTTTTACCCCAAAGCCTACCATCTTTGTGTCTCCTCCAGCTCTGCTGTCTCAGCTCCAGCTCCTCAGCTTCCCACTGCCTGCAGCTAAAACTGCTACTGCTTCTCACTGCAGCCCGGGGCTGTTGAGAAGGCCACAAGTCAGTCATTGTCATCACTTCAATGTCTTTAGGAGTTGTATCACCCACCCTCCTGGGTTCTCAACCTTGGGGACACTTGAAGCCCGAAGGCCAACATGTATCTCCCCCCTTCCCCTGGGTCTCAGCCCAGCACTTGTCCAAAAGCCCCCTCAGCTCCCCCAGGCAGCACCAGGGGCTGGGAAGAGCCACTGGGCCCCTGCTCCCCCATCCCAAAAGGTGTCCACGGGTTGATTCTCAGGCCCTGGAGCCCTCTGAGCCCCCACAGCCTCAGCCTCTGCTTGGTACCACGGGGCAAGGGCTGGTAACCTGCCAGGCATCTCCTGCAGGCCCTGAGCTGCAGCGCCATCCCCTTCTCCCGTGGGGAGAACCCTCCAGCCCCAGCATTTCCACCGTTCCACACTGTTTTGGGCGTGCCTCTAGTGCCAAGGGCTTTATTCCACATCCTGGGGCTTTCTGTCTCGACTGGGCTCACAACTGCTGTTTCAGCCCTAGCCCTACAACCTTTACTGAATTAACGTCAGATATTTAGAAAAAAAAAAACAAAAACAAAAACAAAGAAACAAAAACAAACAAACAAACAAAAAAAAAAACGCGAGCCAAAAATAGTGCATTGAAACAAGCAAAATAATTAAAAGATGCAATAAATACGAAAAACATAGTTACTTCTAATAAAAGCAAAATAAAATAACAAAAAATGCATAAACTGCTGCTTTATTTCTGATCCTGTAAACACTGCTTTAAATCCAGAAACTACAGAAGCGCTTCTCGCCGGCCCCTGGTAGCACAGCCGGTCGTCCTGCGCCGCACCAGGCCCCGCACCAGGCCTCCGGCCGCCCTGGGTACGGCTGGCGCCACTGCCCCAGGACACCGGCGGCCCCCAGACACTGGCGCAGGCGGACGCGGGAGTCGCGTCCGTGCTCACCCTCGCTCCCCGGGCCGGCAGCTGCGGACATCCCGTCCCGGCGCAGCGGCGCTCCTCCCGGCCGACCGACCGACCGCGCAGCTCCAAACGCCGCTCCCCGTCCCGCCGCCGGACTGACGCCCCCGGCTCCTCAGGGCGTAATTTATGCCCCAGGACCGGCCAGCTCAGTCAATCACAAGCGGATGCAGCGCCGGCCCCGCCAATCCCTGCTGAGGAAGCGCCGGCCAGGTGAACCCAACCAATCACAAGCGGAGGCAGCGCCGGCCCCGCCAATCCCAGCTCGGCCAGGCGAGCCCCCGCCCCGCTGTCCCCTCACGGCCCTGCTCCCGCCAGGGCCGGCGGATCGGGGCCGGGGGGTTCGGGGCCCGGGCTGAGGGCGCGGCGGCATTGCGGTCGCGATCGGGACCGGGAGCGCTGCGGGCGGCAGGAGCCGCTCCTGCTCCGCCCGCAGCCGGCGCTGCGCCGGCGTCCTGCCGGGGCTCCGGGCACGAGAGGACGGCGGCGGCGATTTCCTGGTGCCGGCAGGGCTGTTGGGTGAGAGGATCTCAGTGTGAGACAAGTGACCACCCGAAACACACAAACAATAAGGGATGCTCAGAGTTGCACCAGAAACACCACTGCCCTGACCACACAAATATATCAATTTTAGAAAACACAAACAAAAGCGCAGCAAAAAAAAGCCAACTCTTATTACTGCTAGTCCATTTCCCAAATATAATAAAAATAACCCCATCTCCATTCCCCTCAAAAACCTTCCAAAATATACACCCAGAACCCCCCAATTTAAAGACCTGCCTCTAACCAAATAAGAAGCATAAACCCCGCGTCTTTTAAACTATATAAATTCATTAACCTAACACATCAAAACCACAGAATTTTAAATCCTTAGTCCACACCAGCACACCATACACACCAATCCCATCACTACATACAAAAACAAAACCTATTTCCTATTACTAATATAACAAAAAAGTCTCAACTTTTAACTGCAATAAAAACACCTAATTAGCAGTAAAATCATCCTATTATAACTAACTCAAAACCCCAAACTTCCTCCAAAACAAATATTTTAAGTGCCAAAAACCCTCAAATACTTAAAGTAGCTCCTTCAGAAATGCCTTCTGTACATTCCGGACTGATTTTGAGAGCAAAGCAAGGAAAGAAAAACCACACAGCTTGTTTTAAGAAAACTGTGGTCACTCCTGTGCATTCCCTGTCCAGGGTATTCAGCCCAGGCACAGACAGACTGCAGCACACAGATCTCCTTTGCTCTTTGTTAGTTTTACCCAGCCAAAGCAAAGACTTTTTTTTTCCCTTTTTCTTCAGGCTGTTTAAACCTGCTGCAGACTGGAAAACCCAGAGAAGCACAACAATAAACAAATCAATCTACAAAAATAAAAATAGCACAAATGTAAATTAACTGCACCAAAAACAATTATTCCAAACTCAATAAACCAATAATGCCTCAAAACCATCAAAACACACAGACCACCTGTAAATACACACAAAAACCAAATGATCCATTAGACTACAAACAATAACTCTCAAATTATCCAAAGCTATAAAACATACACTGTAGTCAAGCAGGCTCAATAAACAAACTCTATAATACAATAAACAATAATTAATTATAAATATTAAGAAACCCTAAAAAATGAACTACCTCACACTGTCTCAAACCCACTAAAGCAAACACTAGATGCTCACCATGATAAAAGCCACCACTAAATAAATAAAAACCTCCCCTATACCTCACACCACAGCCAATTACACCACTGTACACCTTAGAAAACAAACCCTGGAAAAACACAATATCCCCCAAAAACCACTTGAAAACCAAACTCAGTTCAGAAATACTCTGATCATGTGAACTATTAATTCTAACATGAAATAAATACACCACACATCCCTCACCATACACCACCTACAAACAGAATAAAGCCACACAATAAATCATTAAAAACCACCAAACAGAAAAAAACAGCTCTACCCAACCTGAATCCCTCCACACAACACACAAAACCCCAATAACGCATTTCAGAACTCTCTCAAAAAGAGCTACTTAAATTAATTCTACCTCAAATACAAACAAAGCAATCCATAAAGTTACCTTCACTCAAAAACCAAATTATATATAACAAATAATACCAAAAAAAAAAAAATCACACAAAACACTACACACCACCTAAGAACATCATATTGAAAAGAAGCCACATAGAAGGGCCACTATTAATTAAAATTCCAGGAGAAAAGAAAATCTCTCCAGTTTAAACACAGAAAACAACAGAAAAAGGAGTTTCTTCAATCAATTTGAACTCCTTTTGTCTCCATAACTCCTTTTTCTCCTGGGAGCACCGGGGAGGGATTGGTGAGACAAAGCTGAAAAAGAAAAAAAAGTCCCCCCTATAAACCCACACTGGCTTACCTTCTGCTGCTGCTGGGTATAAAGGTTTGTCCCTCGTGGCCTCCAGAAGCGACGCTCCAAACCCACGTGCTCCTGCCTTCACTCCAAGAGCCACAGCCATGACCTGAGCACTCACTGCTCACAGCTGGATACCGAACTGAGCTCAGGCTCCCCCTCTTAAACCGCCCCCGGCTGGAACCGCCCCCTCGTTATCCATTACAACTCCCACCTGTGCCTGGTGTGTCCCCTCATTATCCATTACATCTCCACAGTGCCGGGGGAGCGGGGCCGGGAGGAATCGGGGTCGGTGCTGAGCGTGGGGCGGAGCCGGGGGCGGTTCCCGGGGCCCGCTGTCCAATCAGCGCTGCCGATTCCTCAACGAGCCCGCCAACTGGGAGCCGGGCGGGGATTCAAATCGGTGCCGGAAAAAGCCGATGCTCTATGAGCTCGGTGTGGAACTCTCCGGTGGGGTCCGGGGTCCTGGCACCTGGGACCCGCCCCGCGCCCGTGGAGCCCCGCCCCCGGCCGCCTCTGGGCCCCGCCCCCGGCACTGCCCGGCCCCGCCCCCGGCCGCCTCTGGGCCCCGCCCCACAGCGCCCTGGCTCCGCCCCGAGTCCGCCCAGCGCCCCGCCTTCTTCAAGTCCCATTTAACCAGAATGATTTTTTGGGGTAGGAGCACCCAAAGCCAGCAGAACTGGCCTTAATCACTTTTGGGGATCTCTCTTTTCTTCCTCACCAAACTCCCACTGTCAAAACCCACCCTGAGGCTCAGCTCCCCATCCCTTCAATCCCTCCAAGGACCTCGGCTTGGATTTCCCAATCCAACAAGGCAGAAATTATATCCTAATTGCAGGAAGTGCTTAAGAAATAATTGAAAGACATGAAAGGAATGAAGAGAAATTAAACAAGAGCTGCCAGCTCCAGGGGCCATCCAAGGGCTGGTAAAACCCCTTACCATTTATTTTAATTAACCAACTCGGAGCAATTAACACCACACTGATAGAGTATGATTCTTTTCAATTGAGTCATAGATTAATATTGCAGAATGTAAAAAACCTTTCTAAACCCAGAAACTCTTTTAAGAGACACACAGGGCACAGCTGCAGACAGAGTCTGGTGATTCAGGGGAAAAACCCCAAAGTTTTCAGTCTTTAGCATCTTCCACAATGTCACTGTTGACAGCAAACATGGCTTCAGCCTCAGCAAGACAGACTCAGAGATTTTGCAGATCCTGGTCTCGCCTCAGCCTTTCAGCAGGTCCAGTCTGCAAGGAGAGAGAAGAAAATGGGTCAGAATGGACAGCCTACCTCCAGAAAATCAGCATCATCCATAAAGCATTAAATAGAGCTGGAAGAACTTCCCCAAAGGTCCATTTCCCTGCGGACTGAGGGCTCCAAGTTGAAGCAGAGGCTGCACCTGCCAAGGGCAGACTTTGGGAACCCCAGAAGTAAAAGCTGCTCGATATTTCAATACAAAGTGACAGCAAAAACATTAAGTCCATTTGCACAAAAGGCAGAAGAGACGTGACTCAAAGTTAAGTCAAGATCTGGAGAAGTGAATCACAACTAACTAAAAACAACCTGTCAAATTATTGAGACACAAATAGGAACCTAATGCTGAGCTGGATAAACACAAAATGCTAATTTCCATGAAAATTGAAGGAAAAGTTGCTGAAGATCTTCCATAACACAAGACAGCAATGACATGAAGCAGTCCAGTACGTGTTACAATGCACTGAAATGCTCTGGGTGAAATCATCTGTTCTGCAGAAACTGTTGAAGCACATTAAAATTTCACAGAGATGATTAAAAAAAAATGATATCAGGTTAAATCTCACCCTTTGCAGCATCTCTTGCAAGACAGCTCGACTTTCAAGAGTTAATGGTTCCTCATGAATAAGAGCTTGCTTTTCCGGGGTTCCTAGAATAGAGCCCAGATGCCACAGTTTAGATCCTGAAGCCAAAAATCCAAATACAGCACTCCTTCAGAACCCTGAGGGACAGCCACGGATTCTGGGGCTACAGGAAACAGTGAAAAATGGCACCAAGAACAGTGCAGTGCTGGCTGGGAGAAGCAGCATTACTCTGTCCGAGAAAATGCCATTCTGCAGCCGGTTTAGTGCTCTAGAGAATTTTACTGCCATGGGGGGGAAAAATAAAATAATAAATAAATAAATAAATAAATAAAAAGTATTATAGTTGGGGAATGAAGGAAAAAAATCCCCAAACCGCTGTCCAGAGTACGAGGGTGAACATCCACAACAGCACAGCAAAATAAATGGGAACTCCAGAAAATAACAGAGACATTAAATCCAGTTCAGAGGAACAACCACCCTCCATTAGAACAATGCTCTCACCAAAGAACTCTGGCATGGAGCCTTAATTCAGGATACAGTTAGTGAAGAATACCTGAAGACCACTTTTAAGTGCTGTACACCAAACTAAACCCAACCCCGCTTCCATTCTCTAGACAGATTCTCAGACAGCTGAGTGAGAGTCTCAAGCACACACTCAGTTGTCAGATTTGCCTTTGCCCACCTCAGCAAGGACAGAGCAGACGTGGCCAGTGCAGGTCAGACCCACCCCAAGCCCTGCCTGAGCCCCTCTAGCCACCCTTCCCCCTGCTAAGGCTGACCCCAACAGGCTCCAGCCAGGCCCTTTAGGAGTTTGCTTTGTGCACCCTCCTGATCTAATGGGAATGAACCCTCCTCTGCCCGGGGCCCAGTGAGATTTTCCTGGACAAAATGCAATTTCTCATACAAAAGGCAGACACGGTTGTTTTGTTTGTGATTTTTTTCTAGTATTTGCCTTACACAGGTGATGTTCCTCACAACTCAGCACTATGATGCCAACAGCAGCAATACAGAAAACCCCTCTGGGACAGAGCAGCAGAAAAACCCACCTCCAGACTCACCAGAGAGATGACAGGAGCGCCCTCCCTGCGATGCCTGCTGAGCCAAGTGGAGCTGGCAGGGTGACCCATGGACGTTCTGTGTTCACCTTTCAACAGAGTCAATGCAGAAACAGAACAAATCTCTCTCGGCGTCGAGATGCCTTCAGGTGCACCTGGAGATGCTGCAGTGTCCTTCAGCAGCCAGAGCAGAACAGGGTTTCTACCGTGCTGTGAGAAATACAATTGAATCAGAAGAAAATAAAAGGAAGCACCTCTCCTTGTATTTTTATATTAAAAAAAATCATGCATTAGAATTTTTTTAAGCGTTCATTCTTGCTTTTATGCAAGTGTAAGTTATGAGGACTCAACTTCCAGCCTGAAATTGCAACAGCCCCTCAGGCTGACTGAGCTCAGCCAGACCACCAGAATCACTGAATTGTGGAAGGGAAAGCTCATCCCATTCCAGCCCCACCCAGGGCACGGACACCTTCCACCAGATCCAGGGGCAGCCACAGCTTCTCTGGGGAACCTGTGCCAGGGTCCCGCCGCCCTCACAGGGAACAATTCCTTCCTGATATTTAATCTAAACCGGCCTCTGAGGCATAAACTGAAAAATCACAACTAATTCTTTATAGTAAACTAAAGACCATATACATTATGTATATTAGTATAGTATAGTATATAGTATATTATATAGTATACAATATAGTATATTAGAATACATTCCAAGTAGTATTTTAAAATATATAAGATAAATTTATTATTATATATTACATATACATAATATTATATATATATATATTAATATATTATTAATATATTTAGTAACACTGTGCTTATTACTTTTTTGCATATATTTAAACATTACAAATAAGAAACCTTCAAATAATCAGACAATGAACTAGAAGAACTAACCCAAACAACAGAATAACAGCATTAAGAGCACAAATAAAGAAATGAACACAGACTCTAAAATAATATGTTCTCTTAAAATTGTGCCAAAAAAGCCAAAGCACACGTGAGAAAGAGAAAGGTGAAAAAATGAATAAAAAAAGACCCCCCCCCAGGGCCTGGAGACCACCACCACTAAAAACTGACCGTGCGCAGAAAAAGATAAAGTAATTACTATTCCAAACGAAAATAACCAAGATCAAAAAATAAATATGTACGAAGAAAGCCTGTAAGACATTATGCATATGTAAAACCTCAGAAAATAAGAAAGGGGGCAAATCCGGCCCGGAACTGCCCTGGGCTCGTTCGGTTCGGCTGAGGGGGCGACGTTCGGGGAAACTCGGCTGGGTTCGGCTGTTCGGCGATTTCCGTCAGCCGTCGGCTATTCTCAGCTGTTCGGCAACACTCGGTCATTTTCGTCACTCTCCGGCTCTTTCCGATTGCTAAGAGCATTACGTCACTTTCGCCCCTCCCTGCCGCCATCTTTAGAAGGTCAGGCGCAGCGAGCCGCGCCGCCATCTTGGTTGTGGCACACTTAAGGACCCCATCGGTGTTTAACACAGACGCCTGACGAAAACGCCTACCCTGAACCCAGCTGCGTCTAGCTGAACCCACAGCGCGTGTCCGTACATCTGGAAACGCCACAGAAAATTGTCCCCGAGCGGCGCCGTGGTCGGGATTTTTATGCAGGCAGTTAGATAGACACACTAAAGGTCCTCTCTGTTTCCCGCCCTTTTGGCCGCCCTCTTTAAAAGGTCAAGCGCCGCGAGCCGCGCCGCCATCTTGGTTGTGGCACCCCCCCCAAATGTGCCCCTCGGCTGCTCGCACAGGCGCCGGACCACATCGCCTGCCCGAACACTGCCGTGGCGCCGCTCAGCCCCCATCCCGTGTCCACTCACCTGCGTACGCCGCGGAAAAATCGCTCCCGGGCGGCTCCGTAGTCCAGGTCGCGCGCAGGGAGCCGGCTGCCACGTGTCCGGCTGCTCACATTTGTTTTCCGGCCTTTTTGGCCGTGATCTTTCGGCGCTCGGGCGGCAAAACTGCCCGGGGCTGCTACGGCGGAGGCCTGCAGTACCGAAATTTATCCACGAGATGGCAGCATTGCCTTACAGATCACAGCCTGGGGGAGAGCTGCAGTACCGATCTTTATCCGCAGGATGGCAGCATTGCCTTACAGATAGGCTCGGGGGAGAGCTGCAGTACCGCTCTCTGTCCACACGGTGGCAGAGCTGCCGCAGGGAGCGCAGGCAGAAAAGAACGTGGCCAAAATTCCCCTTCCAAACATCCCCGAAAATAAAGGCCCCAAAAGACCCCCAACCACAACAACTACGACAACCCTGCCATCAACCGAGCCAAAATCAAAAAAGCCTTCATTTTAGGCTACACTTCAATATTTCTTCTATTTCTTAGTTGGATATTTCTGTTAATCATTACCATTTATCTATTATATCATGTACATTATATTCCATATATTTTACATATTGTAATATATGGAACATTTAATAATATTGATTGCATCTATTGATATAATTTTTTGTATTTTATAGTTCTCTTTTTGCTACTTTTTTTTCAATTTCTGTTTACTTCTTGATATTTTAAATTATATGAATTCATTAACCAAACACATCAGAACCACACTTAATCAGAATTGAAGGACCCTGGTTTTCTAAGGGGTAAATATTTAATCTTTATTAAAATAATAATCTCGATTTTGGGGAGGGGGGAATTGTTTGTGGGGGGGTTTTGTTCTGGGTTTTTCTTGTTTGCTTAGTTTTGGATTTCTTGGCTAATTAACAAGGAGGTTCAGAGAGTTAGAAAATAAAAGGTTTAATTTTATTGCTACCTCTGAAAAACACCTGACCTCAAGTTACTCCTGGTAATACTGTGCATGGGGAGAATGAGACCTGAGAGGAAAAAAAGGGCACCACAGTCTTTACACCTTTCGCTGTTAAAGCTTTTTAATTTAGCAGATAATACAGAGGTTTTTTGCTAACTGCACTCTCAATTATTTCCAGACACCCAATGGACGTGGAGGTCATTTTTCAACTTCTTTCTTGCCAACAGCCAAACTTCCACCTACCCGGGGTAAGAAAGAGAATGGAGAAAAATAATAATAATAAAAAAATGAACAAATAAAACATAAAAAACATGAGGAGGGAAAAATAGGATTAAAAAGTTAAAGGTTTCTGTGTAGAAGTCCACCAGAAGGGTGGTCAGTGTGCAGAGAATGGGAGGCTCCTGGAAAACAGAGAATGGTTGGTCTTTATTCATGTTATTCTTTATTCTTTTTATATTAAAGCATGGCAGAAATTATTTTAGTGTTCTTTCATGTCATTCTTTCCTGGTTTTCCTCTCCTTTAGGGCCAAACTTCCACCTACTCTGGGTAAGAAATAGAATTTTTAAAAGGAACAAAGAAAACATGAAAAAATAAAAATAAATAAAATTGAATAAAAATTAGGAAAAAGGTTTTAAAAATTAAAAATGCAAAAAAAAAAACCCCATGGAAATAAAATAAAAATCAAAAAAAACCTAAACGTAATATTAAAAAAAAGTTAAAAATTAAAAATAAATATAAAATCTTTTAAAGAACACAAAACAACAGCTGGACTGGGATAAGGCCTTCCAGGGGCTTTGCTTCCTACTGGCTCCATCCTTTTTTGCCAACTACCTGCAAGAGGAAAAACAACAGGGATAAAGTTTCAAACAGGATGTCCTTGGTTTGAGGCACTTCAAAATAAGATTTTTAACAAAATAAGTTGGCCAAGAAAGAGACTCAAAATCAAGATGTAAGTCTCACAGCTATATAAAAAAAAAAAAAAAAAAGTGTCTCTGGTGTGCATAACTTGTCAGCCCCTCATGTTTTCAGTCCTTAAATTGATTTTTACCAAGGAGAACTCGACAGCTCCAGACACTTTGTGTCAATCCAGGAATACCCTCTACAGCCCAACTACACCCCACATGACAAATTTCAACTCCCCAGGACTTGTCCCATTCCCCCCACACCCAGACTGAGCAACAAGGCAGAGCAGCTCCAGGCCAAACACACCAACACCCGTGACACAGGACAGGACAAAAGGGGGGACACAACAGGGACAGAAATATCTGGGCAAGAAGAATGACCCTGAGGACCGAGAGAACTCGCAATGAGATGACCGAGGTCAGACCGATGGAGAGCTGACCAGGCTCAGAGAACCCTGCAGGAAGAAGATGCCAATGGGATCACTGATCCCAAGAAAGGCAGAGATGGATGCCTGAGAATCCTACGGTCAGAATCCTCCACTGAGCTGTGCACTTTTAGAAGACCTAATCTGCCAGAATGGATCACAGCAGGGCACAGCTGTGGATACAGCTCAGAACAAGACCTGGAAAGGCACCAGCCTGGATGGTTGTGGAGAGAGATGGATTCTGATGTGTGTCTGAGCACCTGAGTCAAAGTTCAATGATATCAGTGCCTGTCCAAGGAACAGGGAGATGTTAAGAACGATGCCTGGGGTTTCCAAAAGACCCCTTGAAGGGTTAAGGCAAAAGACACACAAAACAAAACACACAACAGACACAGAGTGCACAACAGACAAGTGACACGACGTGCCCTGGGACTGCTCTGCCCTGCACACCTCAGCACTGTGAGACCTTCCCTTCACGTGCCCTAAAGGGGTCACATCTTGGACATCCCCATCTCCAAACCCGACCCAAAAATCCCTTCCGGTGACTCCCAACCCACACCCCACTTTCACCCCCTCTGTGGCTTTGAGCCCTTCACTTATCTCTGGGATGTTCAGGGATGAGAATCCACATCAGGGGCCAAGGAAGGCTGTCTCTGCCTCAGGGAAATTCCTGCTGTCTCAGTCAGGTGCCATAAAGAAAACCAAACATCCAGGGATGATCTCAGCAGGGCTGTTGGCAGGCGGGTGAGAGGATCTCAGTGTAATACAAGTGGACGACATGAAACACCCAAACAATAATGGAGGCTTAGAGTTACACCAGAAACTACCCTGACCACACAAATATATCAATTTTAGAAACAAAAACACAAACAAAAGTCCACCAAAAAAAGTACCAAGTCTTCGTACTTATAGCCAAGCTACCAAATATAATAAAGATAACCCAATGTCCATTCCCCTCAAAAAGCCTCCAAAATATAGACTCAGAACCCCCCCAACTTAAAGACCTGTCTCTAAACAAATAAGAAGCAGAAAACCCATGTCTTTTGACCTATATAAATTCATTAACCTATCAAAAATTAACAGCACCAAAACCAATTATTTCTACTCTAATAAACTCACAATATCTCAAAGCCATCAAAACAAACAAACCACCTAAATTCACACAAAACCAAGAGATTCATTTGAGTACAAACGATATCTCCTAAATTATCCATAACTATAAAACATGTACCATAGTCAAGCACGCTAAAAAAACAACCCCCTATAATACAATAAACAATAATCTAATTATAAATTTTAATAAATCCTATAAAATTACCTACATCACACTGTGTCTAGGCCGCTAAAACAAACATAACACACTTGCCATGATAAAAGCCACCACTAAAAAAACCTCCCCCATACCTCACACCACAGCCTATTACACCACTGTAAACCTTTGAAAACATACCCTTGAAAAACACATTTTCCCTAAAAAGCAGTTCAACAACAAAACTCAGTTCAAAAATACTCTGGCCAACATGCAAACTATGAAACCCAACATGAAATAAATACACCATATTTCCCTCATCATGTGGCATCTACAAAATAAATAACACTACACAATAAAACATTAAAAACCACCTTAAAACCACAAAAAAGAAAAAACTAGCTCTGTCCAACCTGAATCCCTACATATAATACACAAAACCCCAATAATACACACCAGAAGCCTCTCAAAAAAAAGCTACTTAAATTAGTTCTACCTCAAATACAAAAAAAATCCACTATAACATCATCTTTACTCAAAAACCAAGTTGCACACAATAAATAACACCAAAAAAGTCAAACAAAATGCTACATACTACCAAAGAACCCAATACTGAATAAAGAACACATAAACATACACAACTCATTAAAATTCTAGGTGAAAATGAGTTTCCTCCAGTTCAAACATAGAAAACTACAGAAGAGGAATTTTTTTTTTTCGCAATTTCAACTTCTTTTATTTCCATAACTCCTTTTTTTTTCTAGGAGCACCAGGAAGGGATTACTAAGATAAAGCTGAAAAGGAAACAAAGCCCCCTCTATAAACCCACACTGGCTTACCTTCTGCTGATGCTCGGTATAAAGGCTTATCCCTCATTACCTCCCAAAGTGATGCTCCAAATCCACGTGCTCCCACCTTCACTCCATGAACCACGTCCAAGACCTCAGGATGAGCTCCTCACACCCCACGGCCGATACCAAACCGAGCTGAGGCTCCCCCTCTTAAACCGTCCCCGGCCAGAACCGCCCCTCATTATCCATTACAGCTCCCACTGTCCATTACAGCCTGGTCTGTCCCCTCCTCATCCTAGTGGCTCACACCTGTGGGGGAGTGGGGCCGGGGGGAACCGGAGCCGGGATCTCTGCCGGGGCCGGGGGGAGGCCGGGGCAGGGGATCGGGACCGGGGGAATCGGGGCCGGGGGAAAGCGGGGCCGGGGGGAACCGAGGGAGAGCGGAGCCCCCGGGCCCTCAGCGCGGGCGGGGCGGGGCCGGGGAACCGGGGCCGGGGGGATCGAGGCCAGTGCCAGGGCCGGGGAACCGGGGCCGGGGGGAACCGGGGTCGGCGCTGAGGGAGGGGCGGAGCTCCCGGGCCCTCAGGGCGGGGCGGGGCGGGGCCGGGGCGGTTCTTGGGGCCCGCTGTCCAATCAGCGCTGCCCATGCCTGAGCGAGCCCGCCAATCGCGGGCGGGGCGGGGCTTCAAAAGGGTCCCGGAAGAGGCTTCTGGGTTTATGGCTCGGTGTGGAGCTCTCTGGGCGGTCTGTGGGGTGTCCCTGGGCTGTTTTAGTGCGGTAAGACTATCCTCATTTATTTCCCTGCAGGGTATGGTGTGTGGGACTGTATTGAGGTATACGTTATATGGTGGGTAGTAACAGGTGCAGCTGGGGTTGGGTTGAGAGCCCGTTGTTCCGTGCCTTGGTCGGAATTTGCCTTAGAATTGCAAGACCTTTTCCTCTGGGCGGCTGGGAATATGCTGGGAGTATGAATATGCTGAGCCTTGGTGTTTTTGCAAGTGAGAGGGAGACATGTACTTTTGGGGTATGTTGTTTGGGGAAGGTACAGAACTTTGCCTACCTTGGTTTTTTCCCTTTAATCTCTTGCAGTGCATGGGTCTCGCTGGGGTCTGATGCTGAATGTATTAATTAGGCTTTAACTGGGACAGAACATGGCAGGAAGAAACAGTCTTTTGAGGTTGATTCATAAAGTAACTTGAATAATAAAATTTCTGTGGAAGTTACTATAGAATTTGTAAGAGGTACTTATTAGAAGAGGAGGCAGCTTTTGAGTAATGTGAGTTATTTCTGCTAGTTTAAGTTTTCCTTTTCAAGGTATTGGGCATCTGCAAGTTTGCCATAACTTGTGAAGTGCCAAGGCCTGAACAACAGGCCCTGAGCTCAAGTTGACCTGGAGATAAAGGTTTAAACCAGATGTTGTGTTTGCATCCCCTCAGTAGTGAAATAGCCAGGATCATTAGTGTTCTGGACTAGGTCAGTGCTCATTAGTGAAGCATGGCTTGACCTTCCTGCGTTCAGAGGCCGGACAGGGCCCCGAGATCAGTCCTGTGGCCTCGTTGGGAGATGCAGTGCCGAAGGCAGCTCTTGCGTGGCTCTTGAAGCCCTGGCCAGGCTTTGGGCACATCCAGGAGGAGGCTGAGCCCAGCTGTGCCTGCAGTGGGAGTTGCGTGAGCCCGTTCATTGCCCGCAACTGTGTGACCTGGGCCCTGTCCCGGCATGGCCAGGGCCTCTTTGCCTGATGGTGGACACACTCGTGGGAATTCCCAGTTCTCCAGGGCTGGGCTGTGACAGGGGATTCCCAGCTGCTGTGTGGCTATGGAGGGTGAGGAAGCCTCAGAGTCCCTGGTGTTGGACCTCAGTCCCTGTAGGTGATCTTGGGTAGCAGTGCTGAGGGACACTGCTGAGCTTCTCCTTGGGGGTTCTCTGCTGCTTTGAGTAGGGAGATGCACATTTCCATATAGCTCAGGATTGCTTGGGCAAACGAACGGAGCCCTGGAAGGTCCTTGAATGTGTGGGGTTTTTCTCTAGTCCTGGCTTAGAGTAACCGTCTGTCCTAAAGGGATCGAGCAGCACTTGCTGCTGCTGGGAGACTTCAGTTCCTTTCCTTCCAAATGTTTGGAATGCTCTGTAGCTGATGTGCTGCTATCAACATGTGCAAGGTTCCTGTCTTTGCAGCATATTTTATCGTATTCCCCGTGAGATTGAATGTCCCTGCAGTGATTTGTGACCTGCTGAAATGTTAAAGCCAAGCGAGTGATAAGCTCATTGTTTTTCCAAATGTGTCCTTTTACCTCTGTTTTGCCTCCCCATTAATAGTAAAATAAGGCCATTCTCCCTGTTGGTGTCTGTGTCCATTCTCCTGCCACTGTGGACTGGAAAAACACTCGGTCACTGGTCACTGCCTGGAGTGGTGCAAGGAGAGATCCCAGGGCAGCCACCAAGTCTCCACTTGCTCCTTTTCCCTGGTGAGCTCCTTGGGGTGAGTGCAGTGATCCCTGAGGATGGAGAAGGGCTTGGAATGAGGGAAAAGACTTGGAGAAACCATTTTCCAGAAGGATGTGAGCCTGAAGGTTTGTCCGTTATCTGGTGCTTTTGTCCATCTCATGTGTTTTCTGTTTTTAATGATTGTTTAAGTTCGAGGACACTAATTTCAAAATGAAGAGGGCATTTCTAGGGCATATTTTTTTATGATTTTTATGCCTTTTTGTTTTGTGGAAAGAATTAATTTTGTTTTCATGTTTTGTCCTTCAGGACGTGCAGAAGCTCAGTTGACCCTCCCACACCGAGCAGTGCCAGTGCACAGCAGTGAAATGCATCAGTTGTTGTCTGAATGGATTAAACCTGTTGGTGCTGCTGTTGGTTCACTGTGAGGATTTGTTGTTCCTATGCACTTGGGGGGCTTTGGCCACGCTCGGGGGGATGTAAAATAAGCACTGGGGGCTGCTCTGGATATGTGTGCTCTGGACATGAGCACTGGGTTTGGCAGCAAGGCTGAAGGGTTTGTGAGAGCAGAGCAGGGAATGGACAAGTCAGCTCCAGCAGGGTGAGGTATATCTGCTTCTGCTTCCAGAAGCTTGTAATTTGTGGAAATTTTAAAGCCTGTGGCTGTAATTAGTAGTAATAATAGTGCCCTCTTTTATCTCTTAAGGTCCCTGGCCAACATGGAACAAGAACTGACCCAGAACTTGTTGGTGCCCTGGTAGAGAGAGAAGTAGCAAATGGTATTGAGAGAATTTCTGTGGGGATATGTGAGATCCTGGTGTTCCTGTGAGCTTAAGAAATGATCTGCAATGAAAAATATATTTTTTTTTTTTCTACAGGAGAATCTGATGTGGAACACGTGACCCAGATGACTTGATGTGACTTCTTGAAACCTTGAAATAAGGTGGTATTAATCTTTTTGGATAGAAGCAAAGCATTTGCAAGCACTTGGCAGAAGCCTATGAAAGGTAAGTGACGGGCTAAGGACACGAGCAGGAAAACATCTGGGGCTGTGATTTGATTTCACAGAGGGTTATGGATTCCTGTCTCAAATGTCCATATGGCAGTGGAGCTGGATCTATATGCCCCAGTGGAGAGGCAGGGTTGTCCTGTGTTCCTGGCTTTCTAGAGGCTGGAGTGTTGCCCAAGGAAGAGCATCCTGGTTTTGCTGCTGTGTTCAGGCACCAGCAGCCAGGAGTTGTTTGGTGCCTCGTTCCAGAAGCAGCAGGAACCTGGATTTCTGTCTCTAGGATTGTCTTGCTGTCCAAGGCTAAAGGTGAGTAGCAAGGCAGCTCTGGGAGCTCTTGGAAGTCAGGAGTGCCTGGTCTCTCATCTCCAGGTGCTGCTCAGGTAATTGCTCAGGTGTTCACTTAATGGTTCTTTGATGGCTTTGGACTTTCTGGTTGGAAGAAAAAGGGTCCTTTCCAGTCTCTGCCTTCTGTAATTCTGGGATCAGCCATTACTCTTTTCAGGCAGGCTAGATAGCCTCAGGAGTGGGCAGAGGAAGTGCTACCTGAAGTGTGGTTCCACAGGAGAGGGGAACAAGCTTTCTGCAGAGGTTCAAATGGCTTGTGACTTATAGAAGCACTGAGGTCTGAACAAGAGTCTTGAGCCAAAGCTGTCAGTGGCCTATTTTGGTACTGGACAGTCTTGATGGGGCCATTAAATCCAGTTTTTCCAAGAGCCTTTTCAGCGTATCTTTAGTGTATCTATCTTGACTGCCAGATTTCTACAAGAGAGGCCTCCTTGAGTTTGTCATGTGAGCAAAGGGTCCTTCACACAGTGGCTTTTCTGCATTGCACATTTAGTTACAGTCTCCACTCTGGAGGGAATTTTCATTTGGAGCCAGTTACTGCCTTTCTTAAAAGATTTGTTACATGGTCAGAGACTAAGCTTACCCTTAGAAGCACACCGTGACTGACAAGGCTATCTGTGGAGCATGTGCTATGTCCAGAGAGGATTCACTGACAGCTACTTGGGTTGTAGGAAGACAGCTGGTGACAGCTGGCAAGTTTATCCTTTTATCATCCTGGCCGTCAGTGCTCCTGTTCTTCCTTTAGTTCTGTTTCTTTGCATATCAGTTCTTCAGCTGTGCTGATGAAGTGCAGAGGATGAGTTTGCTCACTTTATTTCAGCCTCTCATAGATTCTAGTCCCATTAATGGGCCTGCCTGGCACAGACGAGAGGAGAGTTTGGTTAGGGTTTTTTTTGTCTTTTTTCTTGCCCCTCACCCTTTTGTAATTTGATTGATAGCAGGTAATTCTTCAGCTCAGTCTTTGCTCCTGATGCTACAGTGTCATGCTTGCTAGGGGAAGCTGCATGTAATGAATGCACATTGCATTCAGCTGTCAGGAGTAATTTTCCATCTGTCCATCTGTGGCACAAAATTAGAAGGCAGTCCTTCCAGCATGCGACTCTGCCCTGTATTTCCCCCAACCAAGGTATTCAGTCCACAAGTTACCAGTTTTGTCATCTTCTCTCCTTTCTGCCAACAAAATACACATGAAAAAAGAACTGCCTGTAGGCCATAAAAGTGTACTTGCAAGTCATAATCAAAAGCTGAGCTTCCTGGTCTTTTCACAACTTTCTCGCTAAACTCGTTGGCTTCAATGGCTCTCAGTTCTCTGTGAGAGAAGGAACCTATTAAAAGCCACACGGAAACATTAGCTAGCGAAGGCAGAAAAGCCTTTGCTACCCTCGGCCGCAGGTTTTGTTAACCCCTCCAAGCTGCAACCAGCATTACCGCATTTTGTGTGCCCCTGGTGTAAGACAGCCCCTTGTAGGTCATAAATCACCACGGGTGTCATCACAGAACAACCTTGCTGGGCCCGTTATTGTTATTAGGTCTAGAAAGATGAGTTGCTGACCTTTACCGAGCGCTATTTCTGTTGACTGCTAAAAACCTTCGGAACAAATCGGAACAAAGTTGCGTGTTCCTTGGCCGTGTGAGCCAGGCTCTAACTGCCTGTGAGCTTTCTGAATGTTAGCAAATCTTCAATGATCTCTCAAATGAGGGCCTAGTTTACTTTGCATATACTCTAAAGAAAGGTATGCTTCAGGTCCAGACTACCGGTACTAAATACTACCGGTTATTCCCATTGACACAGCTTCTGATTTGTCAATGGGAATAACACAACGGGAAAGCAAGCTCCCATGTAGAAAGAGGCATACCGCTGTTACCCATGACACAAACTGCCCACTGTTGGTGTGGGCAGACCAGTGCTGGTCTATGCCATAAAGAAGCTCATTAGGAATACAGTAGGGTGAGAACCTAGGCTTTGTATATTCCACAGGTTTCAGGATAACACTTGTCAAATGCCTCCTGTTCTGCCGTGCATCTCAATGCTTCTGATTATTACTTGCAAAGTTATTTTGCAGCAAAGCTTCCAACCTGTACCAAGCAGTACAGGATATACGGGTAAAGGAACTGCCGTAATTGTGCAAATTATGGAAGGAAATGCCACCTTTCTAAACCTGTTGTGAGGAATGGTGGCAGGAGGATTCTGGAGGGATTTGATGCTGATGTTCATGGGAAAGTTTTGAACCAGAAGCTTATGAAAGGTCCCCATATTTTCTCTCATTTTAGGGTTGAAGTATGAGGAAGTTGTATTGGCTTCAATCTGTCAGGGAAGTCCTAAATATTTCTTTGCTTACGGACATAGCTTAAGGTGCTGAGAGATGCAGTTGGCTAGGTGCACTGCCTCGGCTGTCGGGACACTCAGGGAAGCAGCGGAGAGGCAAAGCTTAGGCCTGGCGCTAGAAAGCCAGATGAGAACTGTACGAAGCGGAGTTCTTACTCAGCAGTTTAACCACTTGGTGCTGTAGACTAGTGAGTTACAGCACTCAGGAAATGCCTCTGTTTCTGTCCTGTCTATAAAGACAGGAAAAAAGTCTTTGCTTTCTTAAGGAACTTAGTGATGCCCCTTCCGCTTGCAATAAGAAGTATATGCATCAAAGAAATTGATTATGAGCTTGGCTCTATATTAAAAGAGTTGAAGCCAAACCGTTGAGCCCACTGCTGCTCTCCACATCTGTGTTCATTGCTCTGATAATGAATAACAGTTGGGATAAAATATTTTTGATGAAGCAAAACACAAGTGTTTTCCTCTGCCTCTTTTTGTGAATGTTCTTGTAAGCCTACATATAGATCACCTTCCTTTGTTGTTTATTTTCTGGCACACAAGGGAGGAAAAAAAATCCGGTACTTGGTACGGGCACTCTTCAAAATTAAGACCAAGGCCTGCATTCTGATTTTAGGGCGATAACAGTAAATATCAAGTAACTGCATGAATTGAAAGAATAATTTCACATTAATAATAATATTATAGCTGAGATTGAAATTTGCCCTGTTAACTTTTAAATTACCAGCATGTGCATATTTACCTCAATTAGGAGCTTCAGATCATTCCTTCTGTTAAGCTTAATGCAAGGTCAGGGTTCTATCTGCAGTAGAAGTTTTTCCCAACCCTTTAGAAGCTGTACCGGGATCATTACGTGGCTGCCCTTGGCAAATGTCTGACTGTATTGTCAATTGCTATGTCCGGTCAGCCATACGATGAACGTTACCTGTGTTACGTGGGCCAAAATGCCACAGCAGAAGCCAAGGGCTACAGGTCTCCTGTTGAAGGAAGGAAGCTGGCTGCTCTCTGTTTGGCACAGTATCAATTTTATATGGGTTTGTGACAGACTGTAAACATGTTTTAACGCTTGGGATCTCCCTCCTAAAAGGAGGCATAATGGAATTAGTTTGCTATAGAACAAGAGAGTGGGACAGATTGTAGCAAGTGGGAAGAATAACAAGTTGGAAAAACAGACCATTCAGGAAAAAGTGAATCCCAGTCAGGAAAAGACAGACATACCGGTCAGGCCTCTATCAAGCTGTGGGAGTTTTACGTGGTACACAGGAATGTGTTGGAGTATTTAGGAAGGGTGCTTGAGGAGATCATCAACGATCATTATCATGACAGGAAAGCCATCACCTAGCCCTGGCCCGATAAATGTCAAATAGCCCTGATGAACTCTGTAACACAATGCAAAGTGAAATAGTGGGGTACCTAGCAGAAGATTACACTGGAGGAATGAGAAAAACGTCCTGCTACTGGTCTTTTGGCATTCCCGAATGTCTCCAGATGCTTGGTAATGTTGTTTCTTAGAATGAGAACTGTAGTTAGCTGGTGTGGGGACGCTTTGGCGGGAGTTTTGTACGTCTTTTGGCAACTCCACAGGGTAAACAACCCAGCCATGAAAACATGCAGCAATATCCCAGCTGGACAATGCCGGGGTGCTGTTGCCTTCCCATAGCATAGTGTTGGGCAATCCTACTCCTTTCAAATGCAAAACCCAAAAGTGAATTAATACAATAGTAGGTTTTGATCCTCCTAATAATAGATTTGCTCGAGAGATACTTAGCCTGTGAATCACTCTCACAGCGCACCAGATCCCCATAAGTTTTGCAGTTGCTTCTCCTTTTTGCCCCCCTCTGCCCCGGTCTCAGAATTTCAAGTGGTATCACCTCTTTCCAGATGGGGTAAGCTGAGTGCTGTGCAAAATAATAAACCACATTGTAAGATGCTGTGCTTGGTGAAGCAAGTGCTAAGGAGGAGGTGTGAATAAGGAACTGGTCTGGGTGAAGTGACTGTAGATTTTTTTTCCACTTCTTCTGCAGTAGAGAGCTTTGAGACAGGTGCTGACAAAAAAAGTCCTACTGCTGAGGCCTTCCCCTTGGCTGGCAGTTTTGTGTAAGCTGGAGCTATCCCAGAGTATCGGGTTGCTTTATGCCATGAAAAGCTAGAACTCTGATCTGGAAAGAATTGGAACAGCCTGTGGAACGCTGTCAGACACACGATCGGATAGTGATTGCTAAGGAGAGGATGACCAGGTCTCAGATACCCGAGATCAGTATTGAGAAAACAAAGTTTGCAGCCATGGCAGCGGCTGTTGTCTCTTAAATGTTACCCTTTACAGGGCTTGGCATCCTTAGGTATAACGGAGATCGTTAGTCCTTCTTGTGGTGAGCGAGCAGGGCCAAAGGAGCTGAATACCTTGCACAAATCAGGGAATGGCTTCTCCTATTGCTGCCTTTGGATGTATGCGATTGCACGTACATCTGCGGACACGTGCCTTGTGCACACTCTGTTGCCTTCTGCCACCGTGATCTCAATGTTACGATAATTCCTGCTATGAGTAAAAAGACACAGAAAAGTTGCCTGTCAGCTATAAGAAGCAACAAAATTTGATTTGCTTGGCTCTGCTAGACCTAACTGAGAATAGGTTGGAAACTTTTTTTCAAAACACCTTTTATCAGAAAGCTGAATTTTCTACTAGATAGTTATTCTGTGATGAAGTGTAAGTTTTCTTTAGTAATTGAAAATATTGTAAAAATGGAAATATTTACCATCCAGGAAGAGTATTTTCCAAAGAATTACACTATTAGGACTATGAGCTGCCAAGATCAATAAACACACACACATATATGTATTTTTAGATAAGGTTGTATATGCTAAGAAATTGCCTGTGAGCTAATGGTAATTGAATTATGTTATTATTGCTTTAGGGTTTTACCCATACTGACTAGGGCAGAACTACAACTTTCCCTGCATATTCCAGGTTTATAGGCTTAGCTACTTGCTGCTGCAAGAGAACTACTATTGCCAACTGTTTAATTTTACCAAAGAAGTTGTAGCTATTTGACATAGAGGGCTGACAGATATAGGCTACTTGATGACACAAATGTCTTTAAAGTATTTCTCAGATTCCTTTTTTCTGTGAGGCTTTTTTTTTGTCTTGTGCTGCAGTAAAGAATATGCTTGAAAGCATTCTGCATCGTGGCTCTGGCTAGTTTGGCAGAAATGTGTCTCTTCCCGCATGCACACAGATTGGATCTGCCAGACGACTTGGCAGCTCAATACTAATGCCCATCGAATTGCAGCCTAGTATGGGAAACGTTTAAGTGTGAACATGCCGGTTATGAGTTTCTGCGCTTTCATGGGCAGCAACTTGGCGGTTTGTCTAAGGGTGTATGTGCGTGCATTTCTGTCTCTATGCCCTCAAAGACCTTTCTCTTTTACTTTTGCCCCCGAGTTCCCGCGAAAGAGACAGCCTGTGCATACTTTCACATGGTCATCGACCAAGCAACTTGGGAAGGCTCTGGTACTAACCGCTCCTCCCCTCGTTCTGTCTCTCTCCTATTCCTTTCCAACCCACATCTCCCACTTCTTCCTTCACCCAGCCCGGCGCTGGCGCCCGCTTCGTGCCGTCTCGCTCCCGCGGCCCCACACCGCAGCCCGCAGCGCCCGGCCCTCTCGGGCCCTAAAGTCCCTGGGCAGCTGTGAATGAGCCCGTGGCCCCGCCCCTTCTCCCGGCTTGTTCCACCATTGCCTCCCCAAATTCCATCTCCCCCTCTGAAGGAGTGAACGCGGAGCGGGGCGGACCTTGCAGCCGCGCCACTCGCGCCGCTTCTGTGCCTCCTGCGCCCCAGGAGAGCGGGCCGTGCCCGGCGGCGCCGGGGGCCGGGTCAGGGCCGCCAGGAGGCACAGGGAGCTCTCGAAGAGAAGGACAGGCGGCGGCGAGCGGGGAGACGATCAGGCTTCCGCCGCTGGCCGCTCCCGAGCCCCTCCGTCCTTGCCCGCGTAGCCTGCGGCCCGTGGACACCATGGCCGGCGAGATCGAGGATCTGAACAGCCGGGAGGCTCAGACCGTCTGTGACGGCCTGGGACGCTATGAGGACATGCTGCGGGGCGCCGTCCGGGACATCCATGTGGACATCCAGCTGTTCAAGCAGGGGGTAGGCCGGCAGGTGGAGGAGGTGCTGCGCCTCGCCAGCCCCCTGGCACACGCTGTCTCTGAGCTGCAGCAGGAGAACCTGCGCCTGCGGGTACAGCTGGAGCGCCTGTCTCGGCAGGTGGAGGCCCTGGGCCGGTCGGCGGGGCTGCCGCAGGACTGGGTGAACGAGGCGGCCGTGGGGCCCGGCTCGCCGGAGCAAGGTTCGGCCGACGACACATTCTCCAGTCGTGCCAAGCTAGCGGTCGCTGGCCAGAGCCAAGTAAGCGGCCTGGGAGACGGCAGGAGGGAGGGCCAAGGGCATGCATAAGAGGATACTTCACGACTGTTGCCAGACTGCGTTGGCACGGGGTAACGTTTAAGGACACGGAGTTCCTCTTCTGCGACGCGGGGTCAGTGGTAGCTAAACTCGCACAGACGTAGTCAGTCATTCCTCCCAGTGATAAAACTTCCTGCAGTGTAACAGAACGTTGTAACGTGTGGCGCATAGAAACACCACTTAGTGGAAAGCTCATCTGGTACTGAGATGTTTTATGTAATCCTTTTTCAGTGTCTGTCTCTGCGAGAAGAGTTGAGAGTTCCTGTGCAAACCTTGATGCCAGGAGAGTACTACCGGACAGTACGCTGTGATTTGGGCACATAAAACCGGGGTACCAGAGACTTGGCTTTCACAGATGACAGCTTGTTTAGACAGCTTGTTTAGGTCCTCTTGGTTAAGCATGTCTTGAGGGGGGTTTAAGACTGTTGAAGCTTAAAAAACTGGTCTGCGGTCTATGCAGACTTGGAGTTAAAAAGTAAAAGCTTGGAAATTAAATTCACTAGAATTGGGAATGAGCAGAGAGTCTGTATTGCATTCCTGCCCTCTTCATTCCTACTGACCCGTGAATGCGGACATTGGGCTTCCTACCTCTGGGTAAAAGGTAAAGCTGCCGTTTGATACATTGTAGAAACTGCCACTTTTCCCCCCATGTGAAAAAGGTAAACACCATCCATACAATTTATAGACTGCTTCCTTTCTGTTCTGCGGAGCTATCCACGCTTGCTTATATTGCAAGGAATAGGTGTAAGCTGGGTGATACGGAAGGGACAAGGGATTGTTGTTCCCCGTTCCATTTCACGGTCTAGTATACTTCCCAGTATGGAGAATCTCGCGTCAATGTTACGGTAATGTCCAGCTTTAGGTATCCGTGTCCATGTTAAAGCTCAGTATGAGCTTTTGTTTGTGTGAGTACCCTCCTGCTTTGCTTTGAGGGTTCAGGGAAGATCAATTAGGTGCTGATCGTTATTCAGTGCCCTCCCAACAATTTAGGTTGGAGAAGTTCCCAAGTTAGCAGAGCTGACCAAAAGGGAATTTCAGTACTGAGAACTATGGGAGGTGCCGCTACAGCTATACACACCAAATTTGTGCGGTGAAAACATGAATTTGTGGGTCAGGTTCTGATGTGGCTGCACACAAATGGCAAAAGAGCGAGCTTTGGTTGCTGTGCCAGTCACCTGCGTTCTCTGTAATGAACACTGTTCCTTCAGTTGATTCCAGTTTCTGGTTATATGACCAAAACATTTCAAATGGAATAACATAAATGGCACTGTGTATGTTTTCAGAAACACGAATATCTATGGTAAAACTGATGATACTTTTATCTTAGTAAATACTTCTACGTAAGTGTGAGATATGAGAAGCAAATAATACTGACCTGGAAATAGCAGCAAACCAAGACGAGCTCTTTTGCTCCCGAAAAGATTTATCAGTTGAATTCCTTTTTACTGTGTGGTTGATGCAGCATTAATTAGATACTGGAGATTCTGAGCATCTTTGGTATCTGAAGCATTATTTTCTAATATTGCTAGATTTTTTCATGGTAATTTAACTGGGGGGGAAAAAATGAATCCAGGGAGTTCCAAGCATAGTTCAGAAGTAAGGACACAAATCTCCATTTAATTTTAATCTGGGTAGTTTCTGCTATGATGTCCTCGAAAGCTGTTATACAGTGGTCTAAAAGCTGGTTTAGGTGAAATTTTAAATGGCCATTAGCTGTTCTGATTTGGAGGTGAGTCTTCCTGTTGGTTTGATACCAGCCTTCA